>NW_027557866.1:0-2074 GCF_052425735.1 Oculina patagonica
TGGGCTATTGCATTTAATATCCGCACCCCCCTGTTGAGGGCAGGTCTTTTCAGGCCTTTCATTCTTACCCCCAAAGAAATCCGCTAAAAACGTCTAAAATGCCTTATACCCCAATGAAATTCTTTGAAAATGTGCTAAACCCTCACGAATTCCATTAGAAACACGTTCTTACTCCTAAGAATTCCATAACTTTTCACCCATTCCCCCTGAAGAAATCCCTTATATTTTTGTCTTACCCCTACGGAAATCCACGGATTTTTGCCCTTACCCCCAAAGAATTCCACTGTTCCTCAACAGGTCGGGAGCAAAAATTTTATGCAATAGCCCATTCATCTTCTATAGCTTGAATAATTTTTTGGCTTGTTATTTTTTAAAGTGAGCTCAATTTAGATAAACAGTGTTGCAGATAAAAAGATACGATGCAGAACAAAAACCCTACCAGATTAAATATCTGATCTGACAAATTAATAGGAAATTTCTAGTGATTTGGTGAAATTCGCAACTCTCAAATAAAACTACCCTGCTAATTTCTGGTGTTTCCTTTTTTTGGTTTCGACTTTTCAATTTCCAGATTTATACCCTCTGCTTTGAAATTACCAGTTAGAAGTTGGGGAGAGTACTAGACCAACCTTGTTCCCGAGGTTTTCTCTCTCCCCGCCCCCCCCCCCCCCCCCACTTTTCACTTCAGGTGCCCTTTTAAAAGCAACATTTAAATCCTGAGTTCTTCAAAAATCAGAAAGCTTGGCATACATATTCACAACGATTTACGCCTTGTCTAGTACATGGAAAGGGGATGGTCAGTAGGGACCACTAGGATCATCCTCTTTCCATGAGGAAATAGACAGTCCTGAAAATAGGGTGGGTGTAAATCCCATTTTCCAGCCCAAATTTTGCCCAAATCCCATTCCCATCCTGTCTTTTTTTGCCCAAATATCATTCCCATTCTTTTGTTTGTGATTTCCTGAATCCCAGTCCCAGTGACCCAAATCCCATTTTCCCAGGCTAAAAAAATAGGCAAATCCCAGTTCCCCATTTTACCCCTTCACCCTCAAAATAGGATGATCCAAGGTCAATATTGCTAATGTAAAACATTCATTTCAGTTATTACCAACTGGCCAAGGCTGAGGATCCTTCAGTTTACAGTATGGAGACACATGAAATTGTGAATAAACTAGAAAACATTGTCACAGAAACAATACCTAACAGCAGTGAATGGCAAAATCAGTCAGTCCAAGACCTTATTGTAAAATATAAGGTGAGAGGCTGTCAATGTAGTTTGATGTAAAGCAGCAGTATGGTCAGTATAAAATATAGACTGTGGACTACGGACTGGGTACAAAACATGGACTAAGCTTTTAACCAAAAAACATGTGCTAACGGACTGCTAACTGGGTATAAAATATGGACTAAGGTTTATAAGGGGCTGTTTTGACTGTAAGGTACTTTGGCAAAAGGTAAAACACAATTTTTATGCTCACAGCCTCGTCATCACATTATTTTTACAATCAGTTGGGAGTACTGTGCAGTTTATAATCCTTAGTCTGCATTTTATACCCTAGACTGTAATTTATACTGAAGCTGTAGTTCATGGCTTGCGTTTTATACCTTAGTCCATGTTTTGAACCCAGGCCATCGTCCTAGAGTCCAGAGTTATCTGATCCCATGTCTTATACTGGCCAGTTGGATGAATAGTCTAGTTCTGTCATTGTGGGCTCTGGTTATAGAGGTCTGGGTTTAAGCCTGGTCTGACACCTTGTCTTCTTATAATAGAGCGGTTTTCACTTGAGTGTCGAAAGTTAATTGCGTTTGCTTTGGTTTTGCATTACTACGCTTATTGATTGGCTTAAAAATCTCGCGCCACTTTCTCAGCCAATCAGGAGTGAAACCAAAACCAATCGTGACCTTGCTTCGCGCACGTTTCTCCTGCGCTTCGTGCCAGCTACATGTATTTGCTTCGAGTTTTGATTGGTTCACTGGATTGTCTGTGTCCTTTGTGATTGGCCGGAGTAATTACTTTGGTTTTGGTTTTACGACACTCAATTGAAAACTGCTCTAACAGGAATGATAATAGTTT
>NW_027557867.1:0-2056 GCF_052425735.1 Oculina patagonica
CACAGGAAGCAGAGGAGTTCGGTTAGAATTGATCAATAAAATACGTCTTGCCTCTTTGAGATACACTCTTGCGTATATTTTATCCGCGTAATCAGCCCATTATTATATGAAAATGCACTCATTTGCGACGTTCCAATGCTTCGAATCTCAACAAAACCCACACGATCGTTTTGACCGCCATTAGTTTGAAATGTATCGACCGCTGACTGATTTGATTGCTGCGTTCCATTGTTTAGAGACCACAATCAATTCCGTCAGCGGTGGTTCCCATTCAAATTAATGGATACCAATCCGTGATCGTACTGGTTTTGTTGAGAGATTATAATCATTGGAACGTCATCAAATGAGTGCGTTTTGGGTCGCATAATTGGCTGATTAAGGATAAAATATATACGCAAGAGTGCATTTCAAAGAGGTAAGACGTATTTTATTGATCAATTCTAACCGAACTCTTCTGCTCCCTGTACTATAACCTTTAAGGTTATACAGACATCATGCAGGTATCATTAAGATATCAACATTTGTAGCTCTTTAAACAGAGTTACTTGCAGAGTATAGAACATTAACTCCTGCCCTTCGAAAGAGAAGGCGAATCAGAGCGAACATTCAACCCTCGCATAATGCTGAGGAGGGAAACAAGCAATATATATCAAAGATGTTTTCGGGCGACGAAGCCGAAAGATGCAATTCTTGTAAAATATAGTCTTAGACATAAAATTACTAACAGTTTGAATACAATTTGGCTATTGCACTAAGTCAAAGTAACTTCCGTTTATACCCTTGGGTAAATAGAATTGACTTTCGAGTACAGTAAACACCGGCATATAACAACAAGTGGATTAAGAACATTAGGCTAAAAGTTAGCTAATAAAGCACCATATATATAAGAACTAATTCAGCCTGCTCACTAAAACAAACAGGATGCCAGAATAAGATAGTAACTCGTATTAGAGTACTATGGTGTGTATACTTATATTAGTAATAGTATTTACATGTGTTTCTTTGAAATTAATATTTAAGTGTAAATTTTATAAACACTGTATGTAATGTATAATGTATAGTATTTCTGCAGCGAATTTGAAGAACATTTTAAGAACATTTTCAGGCTGATTTCGCACTAAGCACTCAGTAAATAAAAACTTGATCAGCCTGAACCCAAAATCATATGCGGGTGTTTACTGTAACATGAAATCGATCAAATCATAAACACTTTTAGGGCCTGCTTACATGATTCCGTTACGACTTTCATTCCGGAACAAAACTCGTTCCGGAATGAAGTTCGTTCTGCATTCACATGACAGAGTCGACCGACTCAACCAAAGGCATCACTACGTCTGTGCGAGATCAAAACAAGATGGCGCATGTTTCGCGCGAGATCAAAACAAGGTGGTGCATGTTTCGCGCGAGTTGAAAACAAAGCTGGCACATGTTTCGCGCAATCATGTTATTGTGCCCATTAATGGCCATATATGCAATTTTAACGAGCATTTCGACCATAGAGCTGCTTCTTTGGGCTAAACAGTAATGGTGTTACGTTTTACCGCTCTGAATTCAAACTGTGGCCTCCGTATATGTATGCGGTTTCATGAGATGCGGTTTCATCTCAGAACGAATTCGTTCTGTGTTTACATGATACCAGAATGAAATGTCATTCCAGAAAGAAACTTTCATTCCGGAATGAAAACCGGAATGAACTCATTTCGGAATGATTCTTGATTTTCGTCTCGGTATCATGTAAACAGATACAGAGAAATATATGGTGATGGAATGGAACTCTGCCCCGGAATGACTTGACTTTCGTCTCGGTATCATGTAAACAGATACAGAGAAATATATGGTGATGGAATGAACTCGTCCCTGAATGACTTGACTTTCGTCACGGTATCATGTAAACAGATACAGAGAAATATATGGTGATGGAATGAACTCATTCCGGAATAACTTGACTTTCGTCTCGGTATCATGTTAACAGATACAGAGAAATATATGGTGATGGAATGAACTCGTTCCGGAATAAAAGTCATTCCGGAATCATGTTAACAGGCCCTTACTCATC
>NW_027557868.1:0-2041 GCF_052425735.1 Oculina patagonica
CACGCATGATCGGGTGATATCGAATAAAATTATTGTACAAAACGGTAAAATCGAGAAAGGCAATATCGAGTTGTTGGGAAAAACCTTAAGATTTTGTTGAAGATTATGGAAATTATTTGTAGTTTCTTTCCTGCGATAACCACAACGACAGCGAAAAACGTGCAAAACAGTGTGGCGTGACACGAAATATCTTACCCAGCCTGAGTGAAGCTGAGGTAGATTTCCACTGATACGTATAGTCGTACGTGCGTCAACGTGCGTAAAAAATTTAAGAAACAATGTATGAACGACTTGCGTACACGTTTACGCAAGTCGTTCGTATATTGTATATTTTTCCTGCGTGTAATCGCATGTAAAAAATTACGCGTCAGTGTAAATCCAGCCTTAGGAAACGCGTGACTCGCTGTTTTTAGTGTTCGCATGTTTGGCTGTTTACTTGATGGCCAATTTTAGGTTGAAATCTGTCAATTAAGTAATCAATTTCGACCTTTGGCCTGTCCCCAAGCCTAATCCGTGCGTACGGGCGTAGGCGACCCCCCAAAATTCTCGGTTCGATTTGGAGAATACGGTCGAAGCTCTCTTAACGGACACTCTCGTAAGCGGACAGCTCTACTTACGGCCACCTTGTTAGAAACCCCGTTTTTACTCCCATACAAACTCTGTATTTTTTACATTCTCGTAAGCGGACATTCCCGTAAGCGGCCGCGGACACTTTCCGAGATTACGACCTAGACTTCTTCCTTTGTTTTTAAACTCCCGTAAGCGGACACCGCAAAGAAAATCATATAAAAAACCTCTGTATCTTGTATTAATCAATCAACTTCACATCGCCGTTCGTCACAATGATTTTACTGTAATCACAGTACCATTTTTCAGTGTTTGTTTTGTCGTCATCCACGTCCGGTTACATTTCGAAACACCCCTAACATGCATATCACCTTTACGTTAGCTGGGCAAGCTCCCGTAAGCGCCCATCTATCCCCTACACCTCTAGTGGCCGCTTACAAGAACCATTCTCGTAAGCGACCAGCTCCAGTTGCGGACACTTTTTTCGCGTCCCGAGGGTGTCCGCTTACGAGAGCTTCGACTGTAGCAAACGGTAGCAAGCCCCTAGCCGGTCCCCTAGCTTCTGGTGGGCGGCACAACCATGATTTTCCCGCCAAATGATCACGTGACGTGCCAATCCCGGATAGCTCGAGCTCTCACGTGGAGTTGTTTTCGTCTTCAGCAATGGCGACTGCTTCTTCTGCGGGAGTTGAGCTTTCATCGTCAAATAATTCCTGTGCTACCAAACCAAACCAATTGTACAAGTTAAAGGTAAGCCTCACTGATTACTACCACAAGGTACGGGGTGGACGCTATCGAAGAATCGCCGTTCCACGGCAATTTTTTCGCTGCTGGAGCTGCATGTTGTGATTCAGCTGGTGTTCGGCTGGGAGAACTACCATCTTCACCATTTCCTTTCCATGCCCAAGAACGGGAAACCTAGAAGCCGCGGGCATTTTCCAGTCGAGTACAAAATACCAGAAGACTATGACGACCCATTCTTAGCGCAGGAGACGAAAGATGAGCGCGTTTACAGGTTGTGTGACATTTTCAGCGAGGAAAACCCCTTTCTGGAATACGAGTACGACTTCGGCGCTTGCTGGCAGCATGTTATCAAGTACGAGGGAGGCATTGAAGAGAACGCAGATTGTGAGTATCCAATGTGCGTGGACGGGAAAGGAGCAAATCGGATGGAAGACCATCAGGATGAAGACGAAGAGGGAGATCTTCTGCCAGAATATCAGGGAAAGCAGTTTAGCAGACAGGAAGCACAGCGCGCTTTACAAAAGGTCTTCACGGGAAGGTGGCCGCTGAAGGTTGATAAGACAACAGTTCCAAAGTGTTATCTGTGCTCCTTTTTCAACTCGGCGTTCGGGACTTGCCGTGGCCAGACCTGGGCAGGAAAGTGTTGCAAGGTTTGCCTCAAGGCGGAATTTCTTCGTGGAACCGGTCCTGAGTCAAACGAAGAAGCAGAAAGCTCTGATGGTTTGTAGAG
>NW_027557869.1:0-14075 GCF_052425735.1 Oculina patagonica
TTGAGCAGGAATTGCGGTTGTTTCGCCAACGAGTTATTTAGCCAACGACCCGTTCGCCAACGTCCTAATTATAAGTTGTTTCGCCAACGGCTTAAGTCGCTTCGCCAATGTACTTCTGGTCAATTCGCCAACGTCAAATATTCAGTGCTAATATTAAAAAAAGCTTTTCACTGATGTTTGTAATGCAATCCGTCCTGATCCTAATATCCCAAGAAATTTTCAGTCACTGTCAGTTTCGCTTGACTGACCTTCAATCAATTTGCATGTTGTTGATATTTCACAAGCCGGCGCGTAGCACAAATATCATTAACGACCATTAACGGTATTTTTCAACGTGAAAATTGACTGATGAATTCCAAAATCCGCTGGTTTCCAAAAGTACGGAAGAGTTAGAAATAGAATGGAACATCAAGTATTCATATCAACAGCAATTTTATTACAATATTATTAAATATCTAATACAATATCGAAAGCACAAAAAAACCTATGAAACCTATTCAGAAAAGCCTATTAAAAAACCTAGTTATTGTCAAAGCTGAAACTGACCTATTTACAAAGAAAGTCTGATTGACACGAGCTGGTACGATGCTACTGTACAAAACACTCACAAAAACCTATGAAACCTATTTACAAAACTTTATTAAAAAACCTATTTATTGTTAAACTTGAAACCTATTTACAATTACAAGAACTTCTAATTGGCACGAGCTGGTCCGTTGAGATGAGAACAAATCTTGAGAAGTTGCGCTGCAGTCTTCTCCTTGCTATCGTATTTCTCCCAACTAGCAAAGAGCTTCGCTTGAATGTTTCTAGTTATTTTTCGTTGGATCCTTTTAAGTTTATTATATGAGACAAGCCTGATTGTAACTGAAGTAAGCTGTGCCTCCCTACCTAATAATTTGATAAATGAATATAAAGACAACCCGCATTTTCCTCCCGCTCGGCGATTCAGTGCGTTATGCCATCCTTCGATGTCATTATTTGTCCGGATGGGCTGTTTGAAGACACACCAATTTCTCGGGGGGAATACCTTGCTCTCGATCCATTGTCTCCTGACGTAGCTGACCAGTTTCTTTAGCGGCTCTGTTTGGGCTTGGACTTCTAGGCGGATGAACATTGGCCGGATTTCTCGGCGCGGAAGGAATGGGAGGGCCATGATCTTACGGATGTACTGATAAATCGAATCGCTACCAGAATAAGCCGTCTGAAAACCAAGCTCTTGTACCTTAAAGTAAAATAAAAATAAATTAATATATAATGCTCTATAACGGTTATTACGCTATCAGATGGTGTCAGAAACTAACCCATTTTGTCTCTTTTTTTCTTTTTAGTTTTGACTATTTTGCCACAATTGCTTGACATAATTATCACGGATTTATCGTTTATTGTTCGAAACTCAATTTGGGATTACTATATATTATATACACACTATATACACACCTTCCTCCAGACGGCTTGTGTCCAGTGGAAGACGCATCCTTGTATTTTAACGGTGGGAAGGACTGCTCGAAGTGCCGACCACGCTTAACGGCGGGCTCGGGCATTAACTGCATTAGCTTTTGGAGCACCTAGAAAATAATAAAATAACACAGTATTATTATAAACTAGAATATTATATTGGAATTCCTGGTAGCCGATACGTGTCAACGAAAATAGCCAAACAACGAATTACCCAAACAACAGCAGAAAAATAAGAATATTCAGTCTGGGTCGGAAAAACAATAGTCTTATAAAAATGAGTGTAATCAATCAAAACAATTATTCAACTTGCGCTTTTTGGATATGAGATCGTTCAAATAAAGTGTCTTCATTTCGAATAGATCATTTTAAAGCAAAGTGTACATACCTTTTTATAATCCAATGCCTTCTTGCTGGACATAAGTACGTAAGCAAGTGGCACCTGCTTGGCATACTCCCCAGATCTGACGAACGCATTCACTGTTAGAAGCTGTTTGAAGGGGTGGCGAACAAGTTTGAACGTCCCGTCGATGTACCAGGTCTGAGCACGGGCCAGGGTGTTGAGCTGCTCCTGCTTGGCAAATATCAGGTGGCGTCTATCTTTTACTGTGAGGTCAGCACGGAGGAAACCAGCGGGGAGACATTCATCGACCAGTTCGAAGTCAAGATCTCAGGGGCTTCGAGTTCAAAGCGTCGGTTTATTTCTTCACAAGTGTGAATAAAATCTTAACAAGAGTTTGAGTTCAAAGCGTGGGTTCGCGTCTTCGAAAGTGCGACTAAAAGTTTCGAGCAAGGTTTCGAGTTCAAAGCGTCAGTTTGTTTCTTTACAAGTGTGAATAAAATCTTAACAGGAGTTTGAGTTCAAAGCGCGAGTTCGCGTCTTTGCAAGTATGATTAAACGATTCGAGCAAGGCTTTGAGTTCTAAGCGTCGGTTCGTTTCTTCTCAAGTGTGAATAAAATCTTAACAAGAGTTTGAGTTCAAAGCGCGAGTTCGCGTCTTTGCAAGTATGACTAAACGATTCGAGCAGGGCTTCGAGTTCTAAGCGTCGGTTCGTTTCTTCACAAGTGTGAATAAAATCTTAACAAGAGTTTGAGTTCAAAGCGTGGGTTCGCGTCTTCGCAAGTGCGACTAAAAGTTTCGAGCAAGGTTTCGAGTTCTAAGCGTCGGTTTATTTCTTCACAAGTGTGAATAAAATCTTAACAAGAGTTTGAGTTCAAAGCGTGGGTTCGTGCCTTCGAAAGTGCGACTAAAAGTTTCGAGCAAGGTTTCGAGTTCAAAGCGTCGGTTTGTTTCTTCATAAGTGTGAATAAAATCTTTTAAACAAGCTAGAGTTTGAGTTCAAAGCGTGGGTTCGTATCTTCGCAAGTGCGACTAAAAGTTTTGAGCAAGGTTTCGAGGTTAAAGCGTCGGTTTGTTTCTTTACAAGTGTGAATAAAATCTTAACAAGAGTTTGAGTTCAAAGCGCGAGTTCGCGTCTTTGCAAGTATGATTAAACGATTCGAGCAAGGCTTCGAGTTCTAAGCGTCGGTTCGTTTCTTCTCAAGTGTGAATAAAATCTTAACAAGAGTTTGAGTTCAAAGCGCGAGTTCGCGTCTTTGCAAGTATGACTAAGCGATTCGAGCAGGGCTTCGAGTTCTAAGCGTCGGTTCGTTTCTTCACAAGTGTGAATAAAATCTTAACAAGAGTTTGAGTTCAAAGCGTGGGTTCGCGTCTTCGAAAGTGCGACTAGAAGTTTCGAGCAAGGTTTCGAGTTCTAAGCATCGGTTTGTTTCTTCACAAGTGTGAATAAAATCTTAACAAGAGTTTGAATTCAAAGCGTGGGTTCTCGTCTTCGAAACTGGTGCGACTAAAAGTTTCGAGCAGGGTTTTGAGTTCAAAGCGTCGGTTTATTTCTTCACAAGTGTGAATAAAATTTTAACAAGAGTTTGAATTCAAAGCGTGGGTTCTCGTCTTCGAAAGTGCGACTAAAAGTTTCGAGCAGGGTTTCGAGTTCAAAGTGTCGGTTTGTTTCTTCATAAGTGTGAATAAAATCTTTTATACAAGAGTTTGAGTTCAAAGCGTGGGTTCGTATCTTCGCAAGTGCGACTAAAAGTTTCGAGCAAGGTTTCGAGTTCAAAGCGTCGGTTTGTTTCTTTACAAGTGTGAATAAAATCTTAACAAGAGTTTGAGTTCAAAGCGCGAGTTCGCGTCTTTGCAAGTATGATTAAACGATTCGAGCAAGGCTTCGAGTTCAAAGCGTCGGTTCGTTTCTTCTCAAGTGTGAATAAAATCTTAACAAGAGTTTGAGTTGAAAGCGCGAGTTCGCGTGTTTGCAAGTATGATTAAACGATTCGAGCAAGGCTTCGAGTTCTAAGCGTCGGTTCGTTTCTTCACAAGTGTGAATAAAATCTTAACAAGAGTTTGAGTTCAAAGCGTGGGTTCGCGTCTTCGAAAGTGCGACTAAAAGTTTCGAGCAGGGTTTCGAGTTCTAAGCATCGGTTTGTTTCTTCATAAGTGTGAATAAAATCTTAACAAGAGTTTGAGTTCAAAGCGTGGGTTCGCGTCTTCGCAAGTGCGACTAAAAGTTTCGAGCAAGGTTTCGAGTTCTAAGCGTCGGTTTGTTTCTCCTTAAGTGTGAATAAAATCTTAACAAGAGTTTGAGTTCAAAGCTTGGGTTCGTGTCTTCGCAAGTGCGACTAAAAGTTTCGAGCAAGGTTTCGAGTTCAAAGCGTCGGTTTATTTCTTTACAAGTGTGAATAAAATCTTAACTTATACGATGGAAATGTGGCCATTCTATTGGTTGTCGGTTGTATCACCGCTAAATGTTATAACAACGCTAAATGTAATACCAACCGCAAATGTAATCAAAATTAACTCTAAATGTAATACTAACCGCAAATGTAATAAAAATCAACCCTAAATGTAATAACCTACCCCACCGTAAATGTAATACAATTCAACGCTAAATGTAATAAGCTGACCAACCGTTAATGTAATACAAGTTAACCTTAAATGTAATAATATCATCAGTGATATGATATCACTTCAATAGATTATCGGATTACACAATCACGTTCAATCCCTTTACTAACTAAACCGTTAGGCGCAGATTACCCCCGGGGGTTACTACCATACAATACCTATACGGGTATTTGCCGCCCAATGGGGTCGTGATTTTGGAGCTCTTGAGTTAGAGCGGGGTATCCATTTTAGAGACGTTTCCTAAAACAGGGTACACTATTTTAAACGCACGAAAGCAGCCATTTGAAATTATTCAATGAGAGATTGCTTTTGAAAGTACGATTTAAAACTATTGCACCCTGTGTTGCGCATCGTTAGCAACATGGTTCGGTGCGTTTTAGTTTACAACGGGGTATAAAAAGGCTGACTTAGTTACTATATCAAATTTAGGGCAAATTCTTTCTAAAACGGGTCCAAATTTAGAGCACATACACACGATTGTTTTTTGATCAGGATGCATGCGTAGGCTACCATAGCATGCGGCAGATTTGAAAATCACGTGGGAAAGCGAGTTGCCTCGTTTTTTCAAGACCATAATTGACCTCCCTAAGTGGATAAATGCGTGGGTGAGACTTCTATGTACTGGGATCGGCGGATGGTTCTACATTCGGAATATCATCTGAAAAAATGGATGAAGAAAATAAAGAGGACCTGAACTGTCATGAACGTTTCTGTTACGGCTTGTTTTAAAAACTCTTGATAGACTGTTATTGTTAAAGGTTAAAGTTTTGAAAATTGCAGGTTTCTTACTGTTTTCTACTGACAAACAAGTTGGGTAATCGCACTAAATGGCGAGAATACGTTTTTCTAATAC
Source organism: Oculina patagonica (assembly GCF_052425735.1). Taxonomy (NCBI): domain Eukaryota; kingdom Metazoa; phylum Cnidaria; class Anthozoa; order Scleractinia; family Oculinidae; genus Oculina; species Oculina patagonica. The sequence continues at coordinate 5,275 of NW_027557869.1, forward strand.
GTTTATTTAATACGAATACATGATCATATATCATGATAATGATAATGATAATGTATTAATATAGCGCATTTTTCATATGTATATGTTCAAATGCGCTTTCACGTACTGTACTTTTACTACACAATTGTAAAGGCCAGACCACAACACCGGGAGCTTCGTGCCCTACTCTTTGCGAATAGTGTGTGGGTTCGTTAACGTCCCCTGTTATAAGACTGAAGATACAGGGGACGGGACCTACGGTTTATCGTCCTTTTCCGAGAAGACTAGAATGTCTAACCATTTGAATGAGTATCTCATATATGAATGAGTATCGTTGCTATTAAAGTTGTTTTATAACCATCTATATATTTTTATCTGTTTTATCATACTAACCCTCTCACCAAAATCTTTTGAATGCATCCAGAAGGACTTCTAACAATAGCCCACTGTGTAAACCGGGGGATCAATTATGGGATCGTTTGGGGGGAGCTCGCGCGTTTATTTTCAACCTTGTGCGCCCCCAAACGATCCCACAACTGAGCGCACACCTTCTCCCGTCCAGGCTTCCACTATTTTCGAAAGTGGGCTATGTAATGGTGCGATCCGCTGCAAAGAATGTCGGAAATGATGTTTGCAAATGCTTGAAATCAGAAGTTCCCAGTTAAGCTTTGACCGAAACTACACAGAACCTCGGCAATGTTCACAAAAAATCACCGAGAATCAAGTGATGCCCAGTAACCGTAAGGGAGCTTTTAACACTATGTTATTAGACTTATTTCATTTAAGGTTGACTTGTATTACATTAACGGTTGGTCAGCGTATTACATTTAGCGTTGAATTGTATTACATTTACGGTGGGGTAAGTTATTACATTTAGGGTTGATTTTTATTACATTTGTGGTTAGTATTACATTTAGAGTTAATTTTGATTACATTTGCGGTTGGTATTACATTTAGCGTTGTTATTACATTTAGCGGTGATACAGTCGGTGACACCTTGATGATAAGTCGCATTTAATGGTTAGCCTGGGGATACGCGAATTCAAAACTTTCTCGTATCCCTGGAAACGGCGATTGCTTTCACAAGAATTTAAAAGCGGCCGAGGTCTGAAAGGTGTTTTAGTCAAATTAGCTATATCATTTTTCCTCTGTTCGCATTCTTCAGTAATATTTCCCTTTCGTCAACGCAAAATTCTGAGCAACACATTCCAGTTGCTGATTTTTGATATGATTATTAACTCTTACCGTACCCAAATTCGCAAGTAGCCAATCAGAAGCGCGATCTACTGTCCTGATATCCTACGATATCAAGTCACTGACCTGATATGCCACCATATCACGGTCACTTTGAAGTAAAGTAGTGTTACCGAGCGACGAATTGAAAAGAGGTTTTACCAAAAAAATAGAACCTCGTAATTTAAATTTAGCTGGCGATAGTAAAAGTAGAAAAACTTTCCCGCCAAAACTAAACTTGAGCGCGCTCGCCAATTGCGTGATGTTTGCCGACGAGTACTGAAACATTCAGACTGAAACAATGGAGTTGGAATTTCCACATTTTTCGCTAAATTTTGATTTTGAAAATTTAGAGAATAAAACTCCAAACAAACGAGTGGAACAAAAGGCAGAAGAGGAACTTGGTAAAAGTGTTGAAGAACAAAAAGGTATCAACACAAGCAGGTCAACACAACTTGCACTACGTACCTGGCAAGCATGGCTTCAACAGAGCGTTAAATATAACCGAATTTTTGGCTGAATTTGTGTACGGTAAATACCTAATCGTACCCTTTTTGGTACGCTTCGGCTGCATATCAGGCTCGTTTGGTCTCGCCATGGGTATTTTGGCTCGACTGCGTCTCGCCAAAATACGAACCATGGCTCGACCAAACTCGCCTGATATGCCACCGAAGCGTACCAAAAAGGTACGATTAGGTATAAAAATTATATTTGGCTGTTATAATTTTTCTGCTGGACATGCGTTTTAAGCCGATTCCTTTTCCTTAACAGAAGAAAATACTTTTGTAGCAAAATGCTGCCATATCCTACAAACCGTCATGAATGATAAGACCAGATGCCATTCAAGTTTAACATCGGCAAATACACATAGCGTTGGTTCTTTCAGATCTTAATTCCAAGCGAAACAGCAACGCAAGTGGACGCAAGTAGTCACAAGTTGAACTTGCGAACAAGCTTTAATTTCGTTGGCTGGCCAAACGAAGCCAGTTATATGCTACTGCGCGAACTACAATTCAGACCATGAAGTATAAAACTGCAGGACTTGTGTGTTGACTTGCGTTGGATGGCTAAAAGGTGAAAATCTGGGCCGACTTGAGTGTAAATCTGATCCTGACCAAAGTAAACGCAAGTCATTGCAAGTCAAGGCAAATGCACGCAAGCCCTGGCCAAACGGACACGCAAGTAGAGGCAAGTTTCCAAACTCGGTCAAGTCTTTGTTATTTCGGCGAGGCCAGCGACACCGGCCAGCGGTCGGCGCTGCTCTGCTTTCCGATCCCAAATTGTATTTTTCGGAATAAAAAACCTATCCAAAGTTTGTGTTAATTATCATATAAATTTGAACTTTCAAACAATAAGAATCATCATTAAAGGAGCGAAAATGCATGGGGTTGTCTAACCGAAAGGGAAGGGAGGGGAGCTGGGAAGAGGGAGAGAAAGAGGGAAAAACGGAGGGGGAGTGGGGACGAGAAGGGGCATAGCTTCGGAAGTCCCCCCCCCCCCCCCCCACCTATGTAACTTCCAGGATATTTAAGCAAACGCCATGAAACTTATAAGATGTATTGTATATCCGAAACTCTTTCACGTGGGATGGTGACGTCACATCACGTGACAATTGCATCATGATGTCAAAACAGCCGCCATCTTGGATCCGCCATCTTGGATTTCAAAAATTTTCCAAAATACCAGAAAACCACCCAAAATCACTGCAAAGTACTCAAAATGGATACAAATGTGCTTTAAACCCGTAAAAATGTAAAAAATAATTCCATTTAAGTTGATTTTTATTAACAGAAACACGCAAAATAACAAATTTGGGAAAACATGCCTGTCAAAATACCGTTGCCATGGTGATATCAAGTTCCTGATACAATATCTAACCCTACTAAATTGTTGCCAGATAAATTTTAAAAAACTCAGCAAGTTTGGCAGCGTTTGGTTAAATCTTAAAAAAGTTATAAAAGTTCAAAGTCAGCGCGGGCCTCAAAAGCCCCCACCCCCCCCCCCCCCCCCCCGTCTGAATAGGGTTAATATGGACCCTGTTAATTTCTCATTGTGATACAATGTTGTTTTTACAAACAAAACTACTTTATTTATTTGAGTTTTTGAAATGAAAACGACATCTCGGTGAACAAACAAACATACATTTAAGAATTATTTAAAATTGTGACATTGATTAGTTTCATTATTACCCAAATAAAAAAGACGCGTTTCTTCGCGAGCTCCCCCCAATCCCCCATTCGAGAAACATCTGAGGCTCTGGCCAAATAATTTCATATACACTGCGTTAATCCGTGCAGTGCCTCTTATTGGTTGCGCGCTGCAATGCCGTGTCATTAGTATGGAATATTTCGGCCCGCATCTCAAACGTCGCGTGGAAACCGAGTGCGTCACTAGTGACGTCTTAAAATTCCAAAGCTATGCTTTTGTCAGATCCTCCATCTTGACCGTGTTGCTTTCTGTTGCCACCTCCTTTCTTCCCAGGTTACGTCTTTTGCCACAGCAAGGTATTGCATAATCATCTGCAGCTGCTTCTGCTTCTTCGATGGTTTGGTGCATTGGTGCGAACAGCGTCTCTGGAATCCAGTACATCAATATCCCAGCAAGAGTTGAGACCACACTAAAAATGACCACTGGAAACGCAATGCTGAGACCTGGTAACTGACCCTAGCAAGGTAATCAAAATGCGCTCAAGTTCATAGTCGCATTAATAACTGAAGGTTTGAATGTATTTTTAAATACATTTAAACCTTTAGTTAAAAGTCTTCAGGTGCTATCGTCACACAAAAGCTTGGCGCCCAAAAGGCGATTTTTGCCGTTCACAGTAACAAAAAAAATCGCCAGGAGTATTCTCGCTTCCTATTCGTTTTAATTCCAGTCCTTTTCTGGAGAGATTTTGCTGCCCCTGAGAGGTATTTTTTATCGAATTCGCGGCTAACAACAATATGTAAGGTTTCACCAGCTTTGTTTCAGTTGGGGAACAAGTGCCGGTTGATGGCGACATCACTTTTCCGAGAAGTGACTGAGCCCACATTTTTCCGGTCCCAGAAGTTGCTAAGCGACATAACGTATTTGTTCGCCCGATTCGATGAAGTAATTCGAAACCTCTTCGAGTGCTTGAACGAAAATTTGCCAAAACCGGCACTTACTCCCTGGTCTGGTTTAAGGAGTATTCCAATGCCCTGCAGCCTAGACTTACCATCAAGGCGACATATGGAGCTAAGATTCCACCAACCCGAGCACTTGTAGATCCTGTCCCTTGAGCTGTGTTCCTGAAATAATAAAGGAAAAGGACGAGATTATTTTACAAAAACCCTGAGCTGCGAGGGAGAGCAGGGCACACAAAAACGACTGAGGAGCCAATATGCTCCCGTAAGAATGATAGTTCTTGTTATTTCATGCTGCTGTCCTAGCTATATATTTATGCGAGTGTTGTGCATTGGAATGGAACGGATACTAGATGAATATCTGACACTAGAACAGACATGTCTTCGTGGCAAATCCCCAACAAGCAAGTAGGCAGATGGCATAATCATGCTTTTGCTTCATCGACTAATCATTTGAACTAATCACAGCTGCGCTGTTCGGGCTTTTTTATTTTCGAAAGCTAAATAGAAAAACAAAATGGTAGCCATGTCCAAAAAAAATGATTCGGAACTTCCTTGGCGGGTGTGACAATACGAAGTTCAAGGGAATAACCTGGACGAGGAGGAACTTGGCCGCGGCCAGAAGTCAGCTTTACCCTACAGTAAATGAACATAGCTCGAAGAAAAGGGGAGGAGGAGGAGGAGGAGGAGGGGGAAAAGAAAAAGGTAGGAATAAGAGGAAAGACTGCTGTTAAAAGAACAAAACCTACCTCAGTACCGTTGGAAAGAGCTCAGACGTCATCAGATAAACACTCGTCCAAGTGCAGTCAATCATAAGGAATCCAAAAATAGACAGAGCTGTGGTTGCCACGGGAGCATCTAGAAATGATATATCATTGTACTGAATAATTATGGCGATTATGCCTTGTCATTACTTATACTACATTACAACAGCGTGAAAATCGGGATTTACATAAAATTAAAGGTGGTTAAATCTGGTGTAAAGTTGGTTATCCAACTTCTACACCATCAATTTAATGTTGTTAAAGGTGGTTAAAAAAAACCGTGTGAAAATGTGATGTAAAGCTATCTGCCTTTAAACTTGAGTGTAAAGCTGGCATAAAGGTCAGCTTTAATGTGTTATAAGTTAGCGTAAAGCTAATTAAATTCCAAATTTACACCAGCTTTACTTGAGGTTTACACCACAGTAAAGTTATGTTTTTATGCTGTGTAAGTCTCGAAGTGCAAACAATATTACTACTGATACTACTCACTACCCAGAGATTCATTAATTCGACGCAAGTTATGTCTCAAAATATAATGGAGCCTGATAAAAGGCAACTTTTTATAACGAAGTCCCCGTTATAATAAACGAATTTTTCTGCAGACGGACCAAAGTTACTAACATTAAAATGTACTGACTGTTAAACAGAACTCCTGAGTATAAAAAACGCTCATTTTAACGATCACATTTTCCCAATATCTTGGCACTTCTTGATATCAGCCGGCGTTCACTGTGTTATACGATAGACCCATTACAAACCCTTTTCAAACCCTTTTCAACAACTAAACAGCAATCCAATCCAATCACATGAATGGGTTCAAATGAGTTGGCAATCGAACACAGCCAAGCAGTCTCAAAATACAAATCTTTGAATCTTCCAATAATTCGATCATAAAAAGGTCAACGGAGGCTTTCGTTATACAATTTAGAATAACAATCAGCGAAACGGACCAAAGTTACATACGTCTATATATAACTCATCAGAATCTGACTTCCAAAGTGAGTAACAAAGATATTAAGGTGGCTGGTAACGGTTTCCAGCAAATTCCAGCTCTTATACTTCGACGGGTCACTACTACAGATCTTTATCAGTTGTTGCTGCAATAATAGTATGAAATTAATGCCCAATGATTGGTGAATATGTTGTGATTATTTTCATGACGTCACTGGTTACTATAGCAACAATATTACCTGTTAAAAACACCCTTAATTTTGACTTTAAGTGCTTATAACTCAAAAACGAGCTCGGTGACCCCCATTTTTTTATTATTGAACATTGATCAGCATGTTAAGTTACAACTTTTTGCGAAGTTAAAAAAAATTCTACGAAGCGGTTTCAGAGCCACCTTAAATTTTCATATTTTTAAGGTGGCTCTGAAACCACTTCGTAGAATTTTTTTTAACTTTGCAAAAAGTTGCAACTTAACATGCTGATCAACGTTCAAAAATAAAAAATGGGGGTCACCGAGCTCGTTTTTTGAGTTATAAGCACTTAAAGTCAAAATAAAGGGTGTTTTTAACAGGTTATACTGTTGCTATAGTAACCGGTGACGTCATGAAAATAATCACAACATATTCACCAATCATTGGGCATTAATTTCATACCTTTATTGTAGCATCAACTGATAAAGATTTATAGTACTGACCTGTCAAAGTATAAGAGCTGGAAAGTCCTGGAAACCGTTACCAGCCACCTTAAATAAGATATAAATATTTATATCTTATTTAGAATCTGAATTGTTTAGAATTTGATAATGATGAACCGCGATTCATCGAAACGTCATTTCTTTTCGCTGATTTTTATTCTAAAAAGGTCAACGTTCAATAAAAAAATATATGTTGCATTGAAATACGAGAACGAGATCGTTTTTGTTCCGACATACTAAGTCAGAACTTGATAAAATGTGTTATATAATAAGCTGTAAAAAAGAATCGAAGCGCAATAATATTAAGTGTTTACTATTCTTCCTGGTTTACTTCTTACCTTTGTATACCAGCAAAACCAGTAAGAAGGTAATCCCTACCAAGATCATGAAGATACCATGGCAAATGCGGCGACCAAATCTGAGAAATTAGAAAAGCAATGACAAATAATGCCAATCAGTCAGTGCCGCAAGCCTACTGTAAGTAAAGGGTTTGATTTGCGCTTTCCTGCTTATGAACACCCGGTCGGATGCTTTAACAGTGAGCTACAATGGTACAGCTCGTGTGAGCTATACCATTGTCCCAAGCTTCCCGCAAACCGCTAGAATTGGTCTTATACAGACTCTATACAAGATATGCATAAATGATAGAATATGTCAAGCTTAGTAGAGGTATTAGAAAGATGTTAGTCAGGCAGCAACACTACACAAGCGAAGACAATGTTGCACACTGTTTTACGTTCTACCTAAAGAAGCGCACGCGTTAAACAGACAACGGTACACCTCCCACGAGTCTCCTGTAGCTCACAGTTGAGTTAGAGCGTCCGGCAGGTTGAAAATAAAGGAAAACAAAGAGAATATACGTATTGCTTACTTAAGGTAAAGGATCCACGTAACAGGTATCCTAAGCGTTGTAATAACCTCCATGATGGTATAATTGACGTACAGATCACCAACCAGTTGTGAGATAAATATAAACATCCCGAAACTGACAAGGGCCACAACAAACCTGCAAAATCGATGGCATATACAATTATGGCTTTAAATCAAGTAACAAGTAACCTACAGTCCTGTGCAAAAACAGAAAACTTCGAATAATATACTATTCGGTCGACCATTGTTTCGATTGTTGCGAAATTTTGCTTTGTTTTTCAAATTTAACTGTGTGTCAGGTGAAGCGTTTTGGAATTGACAAGGAACAGAAAACACTCCAAATTGATTACTTTCTCTTTCCCTATACGGAGACCCGGTGGGATACTTGATTAGAGCGAGGTAATTTAGTGAATAGGGCTTTCCACAAATTGCTCGGCAACTTTTTAGCAACTTTTCGTATTTCGAACAACTTTTTCCTCTTTAAGCAACTTTTTTCCTTTCGAGCAACTTGTTGCATTTTGAGCAATTTCTAAACTGAAGATCTCCGAAGATTGTCCGAGTGTTGTTTGGAGGCCATACGAACGTTTCCGAAGATAAACGAAGTTTGCCGACGATTTTCGAGGAACATCGGAACGTCAAAATTTCGACTTTCGACTGATTCCGCATTAAAACATTACAAAAATAGTCAGCAAACATGACGCCATTGATAATCCTCACGACTTTTAGTGAAAAAAATCCTTGTTATTCAACAATATACTCTAAATTCCAATTCGATCGGGAATTCGAGGGCTACAGGTTTGTCAGTCGAAAGACTGTTATGTGCAACCCTCGTAAAACAAAGTTGATTTATTTTATTTATTTATTTAAATTGTTGCCTTAAAATGTTCTTTAGATACTTCTGTTGCTGTGAAAATTGCATGAAACTGCTCAGAAGAGGCCGGTATCTCAACCCTAGCTAGCAGGCGTGATTTGCTTTCTAAGAGCCTATTTAATGACTTTGTAACAAAAAACCACAAACTAGTCAATCTGCTGCCTAAAAGGTCAACTAATAGTCGCCAACTTCAACACCCCAGTTTGTAAGACGGATCGTTTTAAAAACTCTTTTATTATAGGAAATACTGAATTTAAATTACATCGTATAGAACGCTTTTAATAGTTTTATATTATAATGTAACATACATTATTTTTTTATATATACTTTACATT
>NW_027557870.1:0-2031 GCF_052425735.1 Oculina patagonica
ACCTTTTTTGATAAATCGAAAATCAAAGAGAGGGATATCTTCTTCACGATTCTTGCTTCCTGAACAAAAAATAAGAATATCTTAAGGCCGACGAACGTGATGTCATCCACGTACACTTGAAAAAGTGAAGTAGATAAAAGTATAATTACTTATTTAATAAAATGTTAAATTATTTTCTTCCTAACATAGTCCTTTACTACAACTGCAACCAGAAATAAAAGGTCAGATACTGGCTTTGACAACTCAGTAACTCTGCTTCCGTTTAGAGGATACAAGAGGGACTTGTATAATATAAAAGGAAAGGCATGGCTTACGTCTTTGAGGAAACAAGTTAGAGCACTAAGATCGTATTTATTAAACTATGCTATAGGAGCCTAAGCTATGTGGTCTCTGTCACGGAACACCATTGACATTTGAGTACCAGTTATGCACTTTATAAATAGCTAATGTTTTGCTTCTACGTTCATGGGTTGAAGAAATAACTCCGTAACAAATCCTGTTGTTTTACGCGAATTTTTATTTTCTTTTAGCAGAGCATTATATATGTCACAGTTTAGCAAAAATGGCGATGATGTGAAATGGACAATTTATTACTAAAAGTGAATAATAAGACAGCAGACGACTAAAGGCCTGTATGTTTTTTAAACACGAATAATTCAAACTGGCGAGTTGCATGTATCGTGTTCACTCATGTCCCTTTTTGTTGATCTTTTAATTGAACGATGAATGCGAATTTGTGTTGATTTTGGTTTTCTAAGAAATCGAAAAGTACGAATTAAAGCTTGATGAAATTCTTCATTTCGCAAGCAATATACCCACGGATTGATTGCCGATGAAGTAAACGCAAGCGCTTCGACTGGTGTCCACACCGTGAAGAGAAGAATTATACATTTAACAGAATATTGCACAAAAGAAGTGACTAAACTTGGCAACCAGCAAATAACAAACAGTCCAACCACAATGCTAACTGTCTTTGCCGCCTTAAGGTTCTTTTTTCTTCTTTTCACAGCTTCTTGATTCTGTAAAGTTTGGTTAATTGTTCTCCTGGACTGCACGGCAGCGGCTTTTAAATTACGAATAGAGCAGAATATGATGATGATCATTGGTATCAAGACCGTGATAATTGTAAAAGACAACCATAACGTCGGTAGCACAGTGAGATCCTTAACTAAGAACCTCGAGCAGGGGAGAAGCAAGGAAATGAACCAAACAGCGGCTATGAGCACATAACACCGCCTGTTAGTGACAAAGTCTTCGTAGCGGAGAGGATAAAAGATGGCAATATGTCTATCCAGGGTAACGCAGCACAAGTTGAATGTAGTAGCCACTGTTGTGTGGATCCAGAGATAGTTGAGAGCTGTACTATAGGTCTTCCAATAAGTATCTGTATTAAAAAGCAAGCATCTGGTAGGTATATATACCGGGTCTATAACAAGGCCTAATAAAAAGTCCGCTGCTGTCAGTGAAGCCAGGAACAAGTTGGAGATTACTCTCAGCGACCTATTTCTGGCGATCAACCACAACACAACCCCATTTCCAACTATAGTCGCCAAAGCTGCAACACCAAACCACGTCGAATAAACTATCTTTGCCGCCAGGTTAAACTCTTTACTATTACAGCAGGTGCCGTTCATCTGTGCTGTGTCCAACATTTTGCTGCATGGGTTGTTAATGTCTTCCTGCGTAAACCGTCGTCAAGTCGCTTGACTGAGTAAACTGGTGGCAATTCAAATCCCTGTTTAATTTGGCGGATTATATACATTGTTGACCAATCATAGGGAAGAAAGGCAACACTACACTTTCAAATGTCCGACGGAATATTCTAGTCGGGCGTCAAGTTTTTGTTTTACTCAACAATTCAAATCCGTCATGCACGCACTTTGCAGAATCGACCGCCGCACAAGCTGTTTTCATGCAGAGTATGAAATTTGTTTCTTTCACTAACATGATGACGTAGATTTATTTTCCAAATCCTACTGCAAAAACCGCATTAGAAATCTAACAGGCAATCATCATCAAAAGGAAACACTG
>NW_027557871.1:0-2034 GCF_052425735.1 Oculina patagonica
GTCCTAAATTTCACTGTGTAACACTCCCTTGTCCAATCCACAGTTTCGGAGGAGGACAACTGAAACATTTCACTTTTCTAGGTCCTAGCTCGAAACCCATGTAAAAGGCATGTGAGGTTTCCGAGAAACTCAAATGTATGCAAGGACTGACAAGAAGTTGACTGAAAACGCCACCGTATAACGTGTCAGTGATTAAGTTGCGTCCACACTTCACATGCTTCGATTTGGCAAAAACACAAGTCGTCTTAATAATAAAGTTGCACGCGTTTTGGTTCTTACTGTACGAGTCTACTGAAGCAGTTTGGCTGATTGTCAACAGATTGCGTTCTGACTGTTTTGACCGGATTCATTTTTTTTTTCTGAGGAGAGGGCACTCAGTCTGTCCAATATTTGCATTTGGACAAACTTGCTTATTTCGAGCTTGTTCGCCATTGTAATATCAATTTTACTGAACAGTTATTAACGATATAATATATAACGCGAACTGCCAAGAACGAAAGTTTAGCAGCTTTGGACTGCTGCTAAAATTAAAATCAAAACATGCATACAAGATTTTATTTTTTGCTTTTAAATCTATTCATTATCTATCTATCGCGGTAATCTCTTTTTGTATTACACTGTGCAGGCCTGTAAGGTAGATTCTGTTGACGGGGATTCTTTTATCTTTTAGGGCTGGAGGCGCGACCCTCTGGGGAGGGGGGGGGACATGACCACCCCAGGAAATTTTGCAAATTTAGGTTCTCTCAAGTGTCATTTCCTACATTTTGACATCATTTCTGAGGTGGGATGCATTTGCCTTCAATATCAGCTCTTTGAAAAGTAATTTTCATTCTAAAAAAACTGAAATGTTCAGAAATGAGTGTGTGCATTTAGACAGTTTTCAAAACACATATATTACAAAATCATGCAGGGTGGATGAGTGGACAAGCAATTGAAAGAATGATGAATTAATTTCTCCGAAATGCTTTTTAATTATGTATTTTATAATCAACAACTGAACATGTTCCATGTCTTAGCAAGAACAGAATATCTGTTTGTTCCCGCATGGATTTTTTTTATCTTTTTAATTTAACCCCACTACAATGCCGATTTCCAAAATTTTAGGGGGCTCACCCGAACCCCTCAAACCCCCCCCCTCCCCTCCAACCACTTTGGGCCTGCTGTGGGACAGATGTTTCACTCACGGCTAGGCAGATAATGTTCCTGTGATCTCTTAAACTATGGAATAGTTTATTTGCAGAAATTCGTCAAATAGAATCACCTAAATTTTTTTAAGGCCTAAACTTCAAATTGATCCTTTTTATGGAATACTTTTTGATAATTGTTTTTTTATTTAATTTTATGAATATATTTTTTTAATTTTGTAAGTATTTTTTATGTAATGTAATTTTTGTAATTTATTTACCCACGTGATACGGAAGAGCTCAGGAGCTCGTAAAGACGTGTACGTACATCCAAGGTCGAATTGGAATTTGGAGTGTTGGTTTTTGTGGAGGGAGGAGAACCGGAGAACCCGGAGAAAAACCCTCGGAGCAGGAACGAGAACCAATCACTGTATTGGATGTAATTTTATGTTTATTATTGTATTTACTGATCTCGTTTTGTTTAAATTGTTTAATGACACGTACGATTATAAAGCTCCATTGTTCAGAATATGTAAACAGCGCAATATTAATTATTATTGTACTATTATTGTGGGCAGATATAGAAGAATAAAAACAAATAATTCAGTTACTTCAGAAAACTGTTTCAGGGCCGTGACAAGGAAAAGACAAGACGAGGCATTTGCCTCCGTCTTATTTTTTTTTACCTAAAATTAAAAACCGGAAATCTGAATTGTTGGAGAAATAATCCCCAGTTGATCAAGATTGATTTTTCTCATGAAAAATATCGCAAAAAGAGATTTTGAGCGTCTAGCTTTTAAAATTTTCTGGAGGGAATGCCCCAGAACCGGCCCTAGCAAGATCTTGCAAAGGCCTGGTTAAGGCCCTGACTGTTTTGTTGTTCATAATTTGTATTAAATGACTAAGCGTC
>NW_027557872.1:0-2011 GCF_052425735.1 Oculina patagonica
TAATTGTACCTCCGCTTCTGCAAACTTAAGTTTCCGAACTACGTTGCGAAGTTCCCGTTGGAATTTGAACTTGGCTGCGAGGTTCGAAACTTGATTTGCAACTACGTAATCAAATTGTCAAGTTCGTCGCCAACTCCAGAAATTCAGAACAAACTTCAGAACCTGTGCGTCAAAAGTTATGTGAAACCCTCTGTAAGCCTGGTCAGTAGAGTCTGTTCAGGATTTAATGGCATCTTTTCTCTTTCATCTGATGCAGCAAAAGCAGCTCGCGGATCTTAAGGCCTCTAGTTCATCTAAAAAACAAGCGGTGAGAAATGTATTTTAACCTTTCTCTTAATTTTTTTTCTTACAATTGTTACATATTAGATGGTTTTTAGAAGTCAGTTTCAGTTGCATTACTCCATTAGAGCTGGGCTATAATAATAGTGATAATGATGATGACAATGATTATTATTCGATGCACAATTAGAACAGTCTCTATGCTCAGTAGGCACAGTGGTTTTTTTAACTGTGGTGGCTGGAACAGATGAGAACTATTGATCTGTACAAGATTATATAGTTAAAAAAATAAAATATTAACTTTAAAGGAGGAAAAAACAAAGGCAGTCCAAGGACGAAAAAACAAAAAAGGAGGCAAGAAAGGAGACATGGAAGAGGTAAGAGATGTGTTAATGGTGTTTAACAATCACAAGGGAGCAGTTTGACACAGTTAACCTGTTGTTAAGTGTAAAACATAGAGGGAAAAGGTAAAACTGTAAAATTCAATTCATAGAGTAATTCTTCACCTTCACTGAATGCTTTAGACTTATGATTTATCAGTGAGAGAGTTCAAAGCTGGCTATTTCTCTGATGTATGTTCTCATGCAACCAGGTGTCTAAATGAAGGTTTGGTGAAGTCTGATACCACTGTAGTTAGTATCGCACCCAGGGAGGGAGTATTATTTCCCTACTGCAGGTGATTAATGTTAGAAAAAACTGGAACAGACCCTTGATTTACTTTTGCAAGCACAGAGCTTTGATTCACTCACAGTTGATTAATTTGTGTTCAGGATGATCTGGAAGTAGTAGAACTTATCAAGAGACCCAAGGAGTATGTGGTCAAATTCTCTTTTCCACTGCCGCCACCACTTAATCCACCTATCCTGGGATTAAAATGTAAGTCATTTTGTTAAAGTGATTCTTCTGAATGATAACGATGCAGAAAATGAAAAATATAGGAACAACATTTTAAAAACAAAGTTAACAAATATGTTGAATACTTTGAACCCACATAGAACAGTATAAATTTCCTTCCTCAAATAAATTTTTCACATCAAAGAATTTTTCCAGACAAAAACAGGTTTTCAATTTCTTTAATGTTACTTTAAACATTATTTTATTTATTTAGCTGTATAATCATTGTCCCTGAAGAGAGAACAGTTATTACATGTTTTGGCCTTGTTTTGGCAATACAGCCAGTGACATAAGTGCAACTGTTTCTTGTAACTTCCCCATAGCTTTGTTAGATATTGTTACATAACTGGATGTTGTGGTGATTCATGACCACTGCAATGCTCTTAAGTGCCATTTGTTTAACACATGTTCTGTATTGTTCCACAGCTGTGTCGTTTGGCTATCCAAACCAACCTAAGCTATTTACTGATCTGGATTTTGGAATTGACATGAAGTCAAGAAGTAAGGAAACAACTTCCTGAAAATTTCCTGGTTATGCATTAACCATGAATACAAAATATATTATTACAGAGGCTTTGCTGCATGTGGGAGGAAAGTTATGCAGCAGCATTGCAGTTACTTTATACTGGCCTCTCTCCCCCCCCCCCCAAGAGGGCAAGGTTGCCTAATGACTCTGGATCGAGTCGTCTAGGTTCAACCCCTGGCTGGGCTTATTGCATTGTGTTCTTGAGAGAGACACTTTATTCTTGCATTGCCTCTCTTCATCCAGATGTATAATGCTGCATGGTAATCTTACCTTCTTCTCAGTCCCTTACCTTTTATCGATATAACCTGGCCA
>NW_027557873.1:0-1999 GCF_052425735.1 Oculina patagonica
TTTTGGAAATAAAGTATTTTGAAATTTGTGATGTAACTTGTGAACATGTTTCTAAGCTGTCACAAAAATGGATATTTTAATGTCATTTGTAAATTTTCTGACATGATAGTTAACAACTATTCACCGAAGTGGAGGTGGCTAGTGGTCAATATAATTTTTGTCTAGTTTATTCCCTTCAAAGATTACAATTTTCTTGGGCGCGTTGCTTGGGGGTGAATAGCATGGGATATTCGGAGATTGAGTAGCCAAACAGCGCGCGCCATAAACGCTATCTACTGTTTTAGTATATACTAATAATTACTATTTAATTAGTAGTTACAAGTAAAGAACTTAAAGTTCGGGGAAAAGATCTACTTCACTTCAAGGACAACTCCAACATGGCAGGTGCATACTAAATACTGCAGTTTTCTCAAAAACTTTGGACCATGAAAACAACATAAACTGTAATGCAGTCAAACACTTTATCCTGTAAACTTGTATCTTTTTGGAAAATCTGAGTTTATCTCAAAAAAGAAATAAGTACCCGATCCTGAATAGGCCCCCTCCTCAAGACTTCAAAACAAAATAACCCCCTTCCCACTGGTGCTAAATCAAATCAGGTCAATTCTGTACTAAATTTTCCCTTTAATTTGCAGAATTCATCGCATGACTTCCAGCTTTGACTAGCACTCTGCCAAAAAAAGGTGAAACTTAAGAATAACTTACATGGGTAGACACGGGGAATTGACTTCATTGTTTCAATTGTATCCTTTGTCCAGGGACTCACCAATGCTATTGCTGGACCTAAAGGGAGGAAATGAAAAGCAAGACAGCTCAATCAGTGTTCTCTACTTGTTAGTAAATTTTGCAAGGGTCCCCTAGTGACCATTTGTCTGTAGTGCCCACAAGCCCTTGCAGGTTTCCAAAACATGTTCATTTATATTACATTTGTACATGTAGTATCCTTAAGTGGAACAATAATGTCACAATTTTGGTGCTGAAGAACATATAATTTTGTTATATTTGTTACAACTGTGAGACTGTGTCTGCAAGAACATGTCATTGGAACTTCTAATCAGAAACGGAAATGGCATAAAACCTTGCCTAGGACATTTTAAAAGCTCATAGTGTTTCCCTTGCATCGACTTTAAACACAGGGGATCCATACAAATTTGTGTGGCCATTTGTAATGCTTTGATATTTTAAACAATTTTTGATGGATTGACACCCGGCATATCAAATCGAACAAAACCAAACCAAAAACCAATTGAACCCAATCGAACACCAATCGTTTGATTGGGTTCAGTAATCGAACAAAATCGAACATCTATTTTGCCGTTAGTTTGATTTTCTAACCAATCGAACACAATTGAACACAATCGAACTCAATCTGATTTAATTGCTGGTTTTCACTGTCACGCGATCAAAAAATAAATTCGAAACCATTCAACTACAGAAGCTATGAATTTCAAATATTATAGATGATAAATAGATAAACAATTCCTCCAAGTTTCGGGTCTGTGCGGTGTACCGTTCGCGAGTTATTTTCCGAACCTTTCCACGCAAATTTATAAAGCTTAGTATGGAGCCGCCATAACTGTGTCCTGCCGAGGGACACAGTAATGGCCGCCATGATGTCAGAGAAACCATCTGGAACTCAATTCTGTTTACAAAAGCGGCCATACTTGGCTTAAGAGCTAGTACACTTTCACATAAACACCACTTATTATATCTGAAATGTTCAATCTGCACAAAATGGAAAGGAAAGGCCTTTTTCAAACAAAATAGCTTTGTCACGGCACTCAGCTTGATGTCACATACGACGGAGAACTCAAATATTCAAAATGCTCTGTTTTAAAAACGAATGACACTATCGATCTGGAAATTTGCAAAAATATATATTTTTAGTTTATCTTTCGCCTAATGACAATGAAAATTTAGCAGGCCTAGTCAATTTTGATTTCAGAATTTTATGACATAACATGAAAACCAAGAATTTTGTTCGGAATCCGTCTCTCAT
>NW_027557874.1:0-1992 GCF_052425735.1 Oculina patagonica
TTAGCTCTATAAATACTATTGATCTATTCTCTTTGTATACCTCATATCTTGATGTCGTTTTATGATCACACAAACGAGAGAATTTCCCACGATATCTACAACAACGAGTATGGAGAGTACCGTTGTTATGGCAACACAAGCTGGATCACACATGACTGAGGAGTGTCAAATAACGTTAGTTGCGTGACCTGGGTGATAAACAAAATAAGGAGGCATGAAGCTATCATCATTGGTAAATATTACGTAATTAATAGTGTATTTAAAGGTAATATGGGTAAGTGACAGAGGAAAAAGGCATGACGGGAGACGGGTGAAAGGTGAGGGCTGAAGGGTGAATGATAAAGGATCAAGGGTAAGGTTATGACTGATTGATTAATTAATTAATTGATTGATTGATTGATTGATTGATTGATTGATTACATTATTTATGGCAACAAAGTTTTGAAAGAGAGTTTTCCTGTTTCAATGATATTTCAGGAGTAATATATTTAGGATGAGAGACAAGGAATGAAAGATGACAAATGAAGGGTGAGGGATGAGGGAAAAGAAATGAGGGATGGGGACGAGAGATGAGGGATGATGATGATGAGGGATGAGAAATGAGAGATGGAGGATCGGGGGTGAGGGATGAGGTGTAAAAAATAAGGATGAGAGGTGAGGGATGAGGGATGAGAAGTGAAGGATGAGGGAAGTTAAGAGGGAAGAGGATGAGGGATGATTGATGATGGATGGGCGATGAGTGATGAGCGATGAGGGATTTTATTTTTGCCGGAGAAGCATAGACAGTAAGCAATTATTTTTTTGTTTTTCGAGAAAAAAAGCATCGTGCAAAAGGATCATGCAAAATCATGTTAATTTAGCTTGCATCGTTTCATGGACTTCCCGTCGTTGTTTCATTAGGGACCTTACGAAACCACGACGGCTACACTGACGACAACGTGGACCTAAAAAATGAATTTATATTTTACTTTAGAATCTCGCAGCTGCCATAATTTTTTTAGTGCGTTCGTGGTGTCAGAACTAAACTCTAGCTGGATATGTAAATGCTTCATTAAATTCGAGCTAGAAGCATAAAAATTCGCTGTCGCAGTTCACATCCTCTGGACTATGCAGAATTTGTCAAAAAAACCCGTGAGGGTAAAAAATAAATAAATAGCTCTGTATAATTAAACGGCACACTCTTAGTGTTTGTGTTATCGCAGACAGTGCTTTTTTTCCTTTGAAAAACGGTGAAAATTACTAATACAAAACCGACCAACCACATACTGATAATCAATCGAGCACAAAGTGAAAATGACAGCAAATGTCAGTCCTTACCTCGAAGGGAAGTACTTGCAGTTTTCTGGTTATTGTTTGTTGTAGTTAGTGTTTTTATGTCAAAAGAATAGCTTAAACTCAGATGTTTTTTTAGCCGAGGCTAACCAAAAGCTACACTTAACATCGACATTTACGAAACACAAATTAAATATACAGGTAATTTGGTCAGCTTCAGGTAAAAAGGTGCAACCTTATTGAAAACTTACGTCAGTTATGAATTAAAGAAGAGCATTTTTTATTTACCTTTTAAGCATTTATTATTAATTAATCGATCATGTACTAGACTTGTCCGTCTAGTTTTCACGCTTGTCGAACAAATCATCAGACGACTTGTCCGTCTAGACGATTTGTTCGTGTTCTAGTGTGAAAACGGCCAATATTATCCAGTTTACCCTTTGTTATCAAATTAAGTTTCTTTGCATAACCCTAAATTCGATATGAATTATCGTACACCGATCGAGTCCATAAAGAAGTGAGTTGCTCTAAATAGTTGCTAGCTTACACTTGCTATCACTACGTCTTAAAAAGCTTTCGTTTTCAAGCCAAAATCGCTATCTTCTCAGGAGCAAGATCAAAATTAGTCTATTGATACTTTTTTCAGTTGTTTTGTTACGCTTGCATAAATTGACCGTCCGATTCATACTTGCTCAGTATATTCTTGATTTATGTTTTGTA
>NW_027557875.1:0-1990 GCF_052425735.1 Oculina patagonica
AGATATATTCATACTCGCAGCCAAACAGAGTCTGTTTGACGCTAGCTTTAGTGGCCAAAGTTCACGAATTATAATTCAATGGAGTTTTAGCCAAAATAGTTTGTGCATAGTAAAGAAAAATGCTACATTATTCCCTTAGATTCCTATCGTTCCTCTTCTAAGGAGAGTGTGCAGTCAGTACTGCTCACTACGTTACTGTTATATCTGAGGGTTTTAATTGATTTGATAAAAGAATAATGAATTTTAGTTTCAAGTCTTTGCTTTGGTTTTGTGTACCTAAATGTTTGACTTGTTGAAGATATGCGTGCAACTTTTTCCAGCCAATGAAAGCCAAAACATGATGCTGTTTTCGTTGGCTCTATGAAGTGCAAAACCAAAACCTTTCCCTTCGCAAATTGGGTTACGAGACTCGAGCTCTCACTTATTCATATATTCTAAGAGTTGAAAGTGGTTATTGCTTTTTTCGAGTGTGGTCACATTGGCTTAACGCAATAAATTTTGATGTTAACTTGACAGAGATGTAATTTTGCAATTTTTTAGTTATATTATTTCTTTTTTAGACGACGAATCTCCCAAACTCACTTGCCCCCAGGACATACACGTCCCGACGAACGTTGGTGCCACTGTTAACGTTAACTAGCCCTCGCCGACCTATGAAGATAACTCTGGGGGAGCCGTTACATTGTTTACAGAGTCTGTTCAAGGCTCAGGCTTTAGAGTGGGTCAAAATCAAATTAAATACGTGGCTACGGACCTATCGGGCAATACGGCGTCTTGCACTTTTGTCATTGTTGTGTCAGGTCGGTCACTATTCTTACCTATTTTGGTTTATACTCTATCCGACAAATCATTTGATTGTTTTATTTCCTACCAAATAGCTTTCTTAATTTCCAGGTCCGACATGCGAATCGTATGCGCCACCACTGCACGGTCTCGCGGCCTGCTCGCATACGGACATGTTAGGCGGAACTGTGTGCACAACTCCGTATAATCTCAACAAGGACTTCAGCAGAATTCCCGCCATCATATACATATGCCAGTCATCAGGGAAATGGTTCGCTTGGGACTTCCGCCCAACTGTCTCACGGCAAATGCCTTGACCGGACTGTACGGGTAGGTCCCTGTGCGGGTGGGTAACCCTGTGAGGTTATGCATGGATTACTGTTTAATTAGCGCCCTTCTTCCCAAGAAATGACCATGACGTATTCTAACGCCTGCTGCTGTGAAGTGAAGTGAATACTTTATTTACCCTCGGATTGTAGAGAAGCTTTTAACATAGCTAATATCTCCGAACATTTCAACAGTACAACGGCACAATGGGCAAAGACCAGACAACAACACCGGGAACTCCATGCCCTACTCTTTACAATAAATGCGTGGGTTTTTTCACGTCCCATGCTGACCATAATTTTGAAGATTCAGGAGACGGGGCCTACGGTTTATCGTCCTTATCCGAGAAGACTAGAATATCTAACCATTTGCAGTTGTTATTTTATTGCAAAGGCAGCATGTTGCACTCATTATACGTTATACGTAAGATCTTATTCACCTGCCCTCCCGCTCCTAATTATTTCGGAAAAATCTGTGTATTGACAGTGTAGTTGAAGAGTGGAGTATTGAAACGGACTGGTACCCTTCCTTCTTTTCTTCATGTCTCTAAATACGTTTTTTGCGCGACTATTATAACTCTTGCATCCATGTCAAGACCCCACTTATTTCTTAAAACGTGGCCATACGCTGAGCTCCTCGCCTTGGATGAAGGGCGACTTTAAAGTCAGTCTCAGGCGAAGAATTGTCAGGTTAACTGAGACGTTCTAGAGTTCAAGTGTAATTTTAGCAAACACTTCTCTTTCAGCTAATTTATTGATGTTTCTTTCCATTTTTAAATACTCGCACAATTTTTTGTTTGAAATACTCCAGAAGTCACCTCAACATCTGCTTACATATTTTTATCAAACCTCTAAAACGAACTCGATATGCATAATAATTA
>NW_027557876.1:0-1994 GCF_052425735.1 Oculina patagonica
AAAATTAAGCCTTTATGTTTCAAATCGCAATCCATTTCCATCCGTGCCATCCACAGCCAAAGACACTTGTTTACAGTTTCAATGTCTAATATAGCAATTGTTAATGAAAATGGACCATTAGTTTTAGGTTTCTTACGACCCAAATATACATTTTGGCTGTTCAGAAATTTGGTAAAAAGCCATGACAAAGCCCTTTTTAATTACCACACATACTTTTTTATATTTCGTTAGATGGTCTGATGAGCTTGTCTTCGCGGATTTTGGCCATCCATTCTACCTTAAGGATGGGGATAAGTTGAGGTTCTGGGCTGGAGAAAATTTGACAAAGTACGCCGACAAAGATAATCAGGCGAAAGTCTGTTTCCAGGTCCTCGCACTTTTCGTGTAACCATGGAAACGTGCTGTCTCCATGCTTAAGTTCACCAGGGCTTTATGGTCAAGCAACTGATGTGAGGTCTATATTTAACAATGTATTGAACGCAGCTTGGTTTTCAATAGATAAGGTTAATAAAGGGAATATTATGGATCTTCGAGTCGTTTCTCATTCTTTTTTTATTTTTTTCTTATTTTACAATTCACCCAAATCGCTTTACATTCTATATGTTATGTTTATTGAATAAAGTGCTGATATAAATCTGCAGCAATCGTTTCCAACCTGAGAGCAATCTTCAATTTTTCTCTCTCCATTCTTAGGACAGAACTAGATTAAGGCGACCAGTCGCACAGAGCTACAATTAATAGAACAATTATTATTGGATGAGGTTGAGCACGATAGCGTCGATTATCAAGGGTAGAGTGTCTGTTATCCAGCTGAGATGAACTACTGCGTTAGTAAATCCTGTTGTTTAGATGGCATGACATTTTGATGGCAGTATAAATTGGCTATTGCTGGTTTTCACTCTCACGCCAGTAACGCTACTGTCACGCGCTGCTAAAAAATAAATCCAAAACTATTGAGTCAAAAAATTCAAGAATATTACAGGTTGTAGAAAATTACTACATAGACAACGTGTCCAATTCTCAGACCTGTACAGTATTCCGTACTTGCGTTATTTCTCGAAATATTTTACACAAATTTAGAGAGCTCAGTATGGAAACTCCATGCTGGAGTCCATGTGAAAGGCTCCAAGATGGCATCCGGAAATCAATAAATACATATGGCATTTACTTCTGCTATAAAAAGCGGCCAGTTCACCTTCATGAACACGTAAACATTCACATAAATACTACTCGTTAAACCTCAAATTAATGTTTATATTGTTAAAAATAACAGCATGAGGCATTTTCTTTAAACATACGTGACAGCCTTCAGGCGGCCATTTTGATGTCATGTGGCGCGAAACTACGAAATTCAAAATGTTATATCTTAAGGACGGCGGATGATATCGAGTTAAAATCCTTCAATAAGATATATATATTAAGGAAGTCTAATAGCCAGTGAAGGATAAAAAAACAGGGGTATCTCAATTTTGGATTTTACAATTTTGATGACGTCATGTGAAAACCAAGAATACATGAAGAATAGGCTTCCAGCTGAGTGAGAAGATTAGCCAAGTCTTTTTTCTACGTGTCAATAAAGGATTTATGACGGACGGAGTTTTCTTGAGAGACTCATCGGGCAAGATAGCCTTACATTTCCCGGCTCGGGTTGCCAAACACAGCCCAGAATTTAGTTCCACTTGCCTGCTCGCGAAGCTGTGTTATCATTCGATTGTGACAAGTTTATATGCAACAATATTATATGACCGTGTCTCATATTGAACGCGGTCTACCTTATTATAGGAATATAACGAAACATTTTAACAACGCGAACAAAATTTACGCGTAATAAAATTAACGCGAATTTAAGAAAATTTCTGGTTAAATCCTTATAGTAAACAACTTTACATCAATAAAATTAACGCGAATTTTTGAAATTCGCGTTAATAACATGTATCGTTAATTTCCTATAATAAGGTATATTTTTCCATCTATAGACTGCATCTAGACTAGTA
>NW_027557877.1:0-1978 GCF_052425735.1 Oculina patagonica
TCTTTACTCTGTATATAAATCAAGCTAACACCTGGATATCATAAAGAATACGGCAGTATTTATTCAACAACGTGGAAAAACTTGACTATCCGCGAAACAAGAAACACCACCTGAACTGACTTCTCCTTCGGGAGTCGTCAACGTCCGCTTATCGCTGGCGATAGCTAGGCGTTCTGATGAGATCTGAAATTGATCGAAACGACTCCTGATTTAAACAAAAACAACAATAAAAGAGATGATTATACAACGTTTAATGGCTAAAAGTTAAAAATTAGATCTGTTGTGTGTGTTAACACTCGGGGAATCACCTATTAACTAAAAATAGTGTATGACACGATGAGAATAAACTCACCGTGATCTTATATTGTTCTTTAATGTGCTAGAAAGTTCTTAGCACAATATGTCATGGTATATATTTGAGCGTTTGTTAAATTGAATATTGTTGTTAATTTATCATAGCTCGCAAAAAAAAACATACGAAGAGTTTCAAAATGATCGCTGTGTTCCATGCAATTTTCTTTATTTTCACCGAACTTTTTGAGCCTGCTTGGCAGAAGAATGTCAGAAGAATAACATATCAAGTCGTTGAGGCCATAGAAGAAGCAAAACATAATAAATCACCCGCCGATTGAGTTGTTCCTGCTTAAAATATTCTTAATTTATGCACTCACCGGAGCGTGCAAGTTTTGTTTAGCTTGTTAAAACGTTTGCGACAACACTGCTGTCTAATTTTTTTAATTTTTCAATCAGCTCGTCTGTTAAAAAGATTGTTATTTGTTTTTCATTTTCTTTAGTTTTTTTGTATGTTGTAAACGCTTTTCCATGAGATCTTTTCAAGTTTTTCTTTACATTCAAGTTAATTTCTCCAGTTCTCCCTCTTCCCATCTTCGTTTACTCAATAAGAGCATTTGTTCAATTGAAAAATGATTCTGGCACAGCAAGGCAGCTTGAGATTTGTGAGCGCTCAAGCCGCAGAGATTTTGGGTGCCGCTCGCGATTTTTGCACACATATACAATAGGAGTTATGGACGCAAATTGTGACAAGGAGCGAGGCGAGCCGAGCGAGTTGTCACGGTTTGCGCCATAACTCCTATTGTATATGTGTGTCAACCTGAAAAGACAATAATTAACTATGAAAATAAAACCATTTAGCTTCTGAGTTAACATTTGTTTTTCAAAGCCATTTTGAATTCCATTTCTTTGACTGAAATTTGTTTATAATTTTCCCGTATATTAAACAAGTTTGATAAAAAAATAAAATAAAAAGAAGAACCGTTTTCGGTTGATTTGCTTGATTAACTTGCCTTTCAGCCGCACCAAATTAAACATTTGGCTGAAACTGTTGATGCGTTTTAAGTGTTCCAATACGGCTCCTTCCACTCAAAATAGACCTTCTGTGATGCTTCTCGCATGAGAACTCGAAAACATGGATTGAGCAAATCTAACCTAGTTCGACTCGCATTTGAACTGAAAAAAAAAATGAATGAATCGAACAAATGTAACCTGGAAATTGTGGTTTAACTCAGTGCGACAGATTCAAGCCATCCATTACATTTTCTCTATTTTAGTTTCATGTTCACGTTTCTTCGCAGACTTGAACCTTCGATGCATTTCGTAAGTTCTATTTCGCGCTGGTATCTCCACTTAAGGTCGCGGGGGATACCAACAGCATCGTATCAAGAAATGCGTTTCAACTTTGCTAACAATAGGCTTTGTTTTGCAAGCGAAAAATGACCCTATATGGCCATTTTTGAACAATGGCGCAACAGCTTCAGAACACACGAGGGATTCGACGAAGTTTCCAATTAGCATACGAGCGGGAAATTTAAACGCTCGGAAAGATGGAAGAAAAGACAAATTCTCCCCGGGAGGGTGATACTGGTAGGTTTTGTTCAGGTAGGGGCGACAGTTCATGAAGGTGAACAAGTGGAAATAAAAATTACGAAAGGGGTCTTTGCAAGTATGACTAAAAGATTCA
>NW_027557878.1:0-1975 GCF_052425735.1 Oculina patagonica
TACCGCATTTACCCGTGTATAAGTCGACCTTTTTTTACCTAAAAATCGGTCCAAAAAATCGCCATAGACAATACACGGGTTAACCATCTCAGGACCAAAGTACCAGTTAAATAAATTCTGCATAATAAACATAACAATTGTTTTAATATGTTAACAAACATCAACATTAGAGTTAACGATCTCCTTTCGCTTCTATTTCTGTGGTTAATTTGGCATTTCAAGTTAAAATTCATTACGATTTATCCGCTTAATATAAACCTGAATGTTGTAGAGACTCACTGTCACAAGATTTGAATAAAGAGCTGACATTTTCCACCAATAAAGCTGGTAAATCCACTCGAGAAAAACATCTTCGTGCATGATCTTTCTCGCTTCGAACTTCGCTACTTAGTAACCTGGCATGATGCAAGCACGTGTAGTTATCAGTTACCAGTACCTCACTGTTTTGTAGCTTGGTTACCAAGCTCCCCAAGCAAGCTTGGCACTTTGTTTATCGAGTGGTTTTCAAAGATTTCTGGTGTTTCTTGGTGTTTTGCTTGTCTTCTTAAGCTGCTACTTTCTCTCCACAATTAGAAAGGTTCGTTTGTATTAAGTGTGTTTGATTTTAGAAGCCTGTTTCAAAAATTGTGGACAAAATGCCTGCATAAACACGTGTTGTTAAAACGCTCGAGTAAGTACGATAAATAAACATTACATTGAAACTTGCTGTGATTTTTTCGTTAAGTATCTCTACCTGAAACGAAAATCTAAGAAACACAAGGCAAATTTTAAAGACAATTTAGCCCAGAAATTAAAAAACTTAGTTTCTGGCCTCTAAAATAGGGGGTCGACTTATACACGGGGTCGACTAATACACGGGTAAATACGGTAAGAGAGTTTGAGAAGGTAGCTTGGTGTAACATCATTAACAGAAAATGATCGGTCTCAACAAATGTTACCAGTATTGGCAAAGAGAAAATATAATTGGTCAGTACTATTATGCACTCCTAGTAAACCCCAGTAATGCAAAAATCAAAGTCTCTTCGAGATACCGACTTTTTTGCATGAAGTATGAGTCGAAGGTTTATCCTGTGCATTGTTCTTCGAACTTATCATTACGGTTGCTTTGTAGTTTAGTTTAACAATTTCCTATCTTCGCGGAGGAAATGCAGCCATATAATTTTGTCAAAAATGGCTCGTCCGCGCCGGGTATTTATACACATATTCCTCAACATTACACAAATAAACAGTGCAAATTTCACCGAGATCTGACAATTCTATACTTTAAAATTGCAAGGACCTTTCGAGGCAGTCGATTACGGCAGCGAAATTAGCAAATGAAACAGCAAAATATGCGTTCGACGCTTTGTTTTTGTGACGCCATATTTGAATTGTTATAGGTAGACCGCTGTTCAATGTGTTCAAGGCCGTATCGTTACGATTGCTCCACGAAAGAGCACGAAAAAAATACGGATATTTCCGACTACTGTCGGAGAAAACATTGCGTAAACAAATCGATACACTCAAGCTGCGTTTTTTCTGACTCGTCCCCAGTCGTCTTCATATAGCACGCGGCAATCTCTCCCTCCGCTGTATATTTGCCGCGTGCTGTATGAAGACGACTGGGGACGAGTCAGGCGTTTTTTCGCTCCCTGCCCCCACCCTCTTGCTTCTTCTGTTTTGTGCTGGCGTCCAGGTCTCTCGCCGTTCTCACCGAGCGCTCATCGATCGAAAAACACGAAAAATAGAGGGCTGTGGACAGTCTATGCGAGGGTCGGATATCAAGACAGCTTCTTCGTGGGCTTAAGAAGGATTAAACAAAAGCCATATATACAGTGAATGCTATCGAATTATATTTGAAGATGAAATACGAAGGAATTTTGCTGTCTTTGACTGGAATTCCACTCGAACTGCGTAGATACGATCGCATGTTGTAAAGCCGATTCATGCAACATTGCTGTCAACGCGAGGTCACGTCCCTAACGACCTAGGCTGA
>NW_027557879.1:0-1995 GCF_052425735.1 Oculina patagonica
TAATCGGGCAGGGCCTGGGCCCGATTCATAATCTGTGTCAGATTTTGTCGTTTTTTTTTTTTTTTTGTCTATAAATCGTTCCAGAACCTCGCGGCCCAGCCGACCTTTTTTGTCACGGTCACGCAAGTTTTCATTACTTATGAAATATTACGTTCAAATCGTACACGTTTTAATGTTCACTCCCTGGAAGCTGTGTTACAAAATCATTCCCGTCTAATTTTACGAGTACTCTATGCTCTGTTAAACGCGAAATATATATATATTTTTGTGTCCGGCATTTAAGTCTTGACTTGGAGCGAGTACTGGAGATTCGTATTGCAAAATCTTGCTTTCTTTGCCATGTCCAAACTATTTTAATATTGTGAACGCAATACCAATTAATAAATTCCACGGCTCAGACACGCACAATTTTTACGGCTTCAAAACTTTCGAAATTCAAATACTTTTCGAAACATTTCTTGGTCTTATCTTGAAAAAAAAAATCAATCTGAAACATCTTTTTGGAGATTCTTACGTTTGTCTCAGAGCGAGTACTAAATATTCAAATTGTGAGAGCTATTTTCGTAGTAAACACTACGTCATTCACGCAATTTTGTCTTCGCCGGAAACTGCAAGCGTCACTGCAGTGCACTTTTTTCAGCCAGACTCCACTTTAAAGAAATTTTATGAGGAAGAACTGTTTTATTGAAGCGTTTGACTCAGAGTGAAAACAAAACGCCGTATTACGTACCCGGACTGTACTGAATACTGCAAAACAACGCAGTTTGACATGTACAAGTGGTGCAAGCTAAATAAAGAACCATTAGGTCATGACAGATTTCAAAACCGTAGCGATCAGCCGATCACTCGCGTTTAACATGAACACTCTGCTCTCTGAAATGTATAATTTTGTTTCATTCCATATTTTACAAGAAGAGAGGGCTGAATATAATCACATAGAGAAAACAAAGACCGCTTGGACATGTCCAAGCTATTTAAAACTACCACTACGTCAGACCCATGTCACGCGATCTCTCGCTTGTAGCTATAAATAATCATTCACCTATTTTCTGTTTGAATACTCTGCGCTCTGTTTGTGTGAAATACTTATTGTTGTGTTACTCAAGCGTTTGGCTCGGAGCGAGTATAAGTCGTACAATTTAGCCAGAACGTGTTAAATATTGCAAAACAACGACTTATTTTCTGGATATCCCAATTTTTGTTTTGAGTTTACGGTATTTTGAAAATCGAAACGTTATCAAAATGTAAGTTGCAAGCTCAACAAGAATATGTCCAAGCACGGTACTAGCACCTCATCCGCTGAACGGAGAAATACAATGGGATGTGGCCTTGGTCCCCTCTTTATTTTGACGTGATTTGGCATACTAAACCGTGAACTGGTTTGGGTTATTTTATTGAACTTTCAGAACCAAATAAATATTTGCTTACAAAAACGACACATTTTTTTAAAACAAATAGGCATGTGGTTTTGAAAAGAAAAAGATGACGTGGTAAAGGAAATTCATAGCTATCTTCCCTCCGTGGCTCACCCCGCAAACACTATTTTCTTGTGTGTTTCTCAAGTGACTGCTTTTCTAAATATTTTACTGTGCGGTGCCGTGCCGCCTAGCCAAAGCACTGAAAGAGGTCAAGAGGTCAAACGGTAGGCACACGATTATAAACTGCTTGCAGTTCTTGACAAACATTCAGCCCGAGGAAGAACCCTCTGCTAAAGGGAGACACCTGAAATAGAGTTGCCATAGAAAAAAGCTAAAAATAATAAAACGTGCCTATTTACAAAAGTCATTAAAATACTTGATTGTTATAAAACTAATGATAACGAAAAACAAACACTTATAAATGATTGAAAATCTAACATTTACATAAATGGCAGTCCCAGTATCCGTCATCAAGTAACACTTCCAGCTGTCTGCTCTTTATTTACTGGAGAGTTTTTTCCCCATAATACTTCTTATTTTACTGCTATTTGTCCTACTTAATTTGCCCTGCAGTTTG
>NW_027557880.1:0-14070 GCF_052425735.1 Oculina patagonica
GTGTCGCCTGCATCTTTCGGGATCAGATGATTTCTGGAGCAAGAACGGACAGTGGGTACGAAATCACACAACTGCAATTTCGCAGACCTAAGACGAAATCTAACCCATATGATCCGCCTGAAAAGTCAATCCATTAGCTCCAGAATTTGTCAAGCCACATGCAAAGGAAAAGAGCATCTGATTCCAACAGTACGCACAACCCCTCAACAAGGCTGACCTTGCTGCATACCCAAACATTGGAAAAGAAGTGGAAAGAAGTATTAATTTCGCTAGGAGTTTGGCAAGGTCAGTCGGGATGGAACCAGAGGATGATGGCAATGTAGATGGTAACAACGACAATGGCAACTCTGGTGCGGAAGACTGATAAAGAGAATGGGGAGTCAAAGAAAGAAAAAAAAAACTTGGCCTCAGCGGTTCAAACTTGTCAATCACCAGCTTGAGCATAGAGTCCAAGCTTAAATGTAAGTTAGATCAAAAGCAAAGAAAAAAAAGATTGAATTGCTACCAAAACACCATTAGAAACAGTGATGTGTGTGATGACAAGGACACCTCACCTACATTTGGTGACGAGGATGACGTGACTGTTATTGGTGCAGATATTTTAGGTAAGTTAGAAAAAGAAATACTGGTAGCTACGAATGTGAACGCATTTGTATGTATGCAACCCAAAGTGGCAGATTCACATTTATTTCTATTTGCTCTCTTTAGACAAGCACCTACCATTATCCAATGAGGACAGAGGAACGAGCAACCTGCTTGAAGAGGTACATCATTTGGGCAGTCACAATACGCCTCAATGTCAGCCTGAGGAAAGACAACATCATCCAAGGTGATGAAATCTACACAGCTACTGTTGCGTCGCTGCTAAATGAGGACCCAAAGTTGTCCCATGACAGGTGAAAATATTAGCTTAATTTCAAGAACTTTGTTCGTTCTACTTGAACAACCTTAAATTGAAACAATAGAAACATCTCAGATACTGCTTATAGCCGACACCTGTGTTGCATGGGTAGTTCAGGTTGCTAGCCACTTCGAAAAATAAGATGGTTTCATCTTAAAGAACATAAAGATACAAGAACAAAATAACTAACATCTTGTTTCTATCAATGATCCTTTGTTGTTGGAAATCTTTCAGGCATGGTGCATATTGGATATCACAGCAGGCAAGAATATAAGCCTCCTATACCTTACACAGACAATTATAGAGACAATGACAATTTATTTCAAATTTTGTTTTAGTGTTTAATCGTTTTAATTTCAATTGTTACATTATTCTTGTCGTGAAAGGTAGAATGTCAACATTTAGGAAATGATTGTAATTCTGGAGGGGAAAATGTTTGAAGTGACGTACATAAGAATGCGTTACTTTTCGTTATCTTGCGTGATTTCCGGTGAGGTTAATCTTTACTGTAATTTAAGATGATTTTTTGTAAGATAATAAATCAGAGTGTTGAAATGAATGTGGCCTGCGCGTCTTCTCCTGTTTTTAGATGGATGACACAGCTATCAAATGTGCCAAAGATCAGAGACCAAGGGACTTCGGTCTACTCTAGGTGATACTCTCTTACTGAGGTCTTTCTTAGTTATTTCTACAGTCACTACAAAAAATGATCGTGAGATTCGAAAGAAGCAGCGTTATGACAGACTTTTTGGGAAGAGGGCAGCTAGTACTAGAACGTTACCTCCAGTAAAGAAAAAAACGCTCTAGGAGCATGCAAGACCATCAAAGTTATGTTTTGACAACACTATCGTACCAATCAAGGCTGTTATTTAAGAAATAGAAAACATGTTCCGTGTTTCTGTCGAGTTATAGAAACACGAGTGGAAGTTTGGGAGAACGAGAAATGCTGTGGGAACACGAGTCGATAGACAAGTGTTTCCACAGCCTCTTCGAGTTCTCCCAAACTTTCACGAGTGTTTCTATAACTCGATAGAAATCAGAAGTCAGTAAGTCAGAATGTATTTTTAGCCATTGTAAATATTTTAGAAATAAAGAAATTATTATTATTATTATTATTATTATTATTATTATTATTATTATCATTATGTTCATACTGTTAATCAGAACTATTTTTCTGAGAAGTGACTAAACTTGCCGATTAAAACATTACATGCTTGTGGACTGTTGACATATTTATCAGTGAATGCAAAGCAGCTGACGTTTATTATAAAACCACAAAATAATCATATAGTTTTTTAATATTCCCATTACAGTCAATGTTAGGTATGGGTATTGTTCGATGAAGATTTTATGAAAATACACAATAATTTAAACCATCTGGTATGTAATGTGGAATAATCAAGAATCAAGTATGCTGCTATCGTGTCCCAATTCCTCGCAATTTGGCGCAACTGGGTTCATGGCCATCAGTCTCCAGTTGACAACCAATTTTATCACAAGGGAGACCTACATCAACGTCCTCCTATCTTGTCACTGCTATGTTGATTTTTCATATAAGGGACAACTTTGCCCATGAAGAGTGTCGCCTGCATCTTTCGGGATCAGATGATTTCTGAAGCAAGAACGGACAGTGGATAGGAAATCACACAACTGCAATTTTGCAGACCTAAGATGAAATCTAACCCATATGATCCGCCTGAAGAAAAGTCAATCCATTAGCTCCAGAATTTATCAAGCCACATCCAAAGCAAGAGAGCATCTGATTCCAACAGTACGCACAACCCTTCAACAAGGCTTGGAACAGAAGTGGAAGAGTGGAAAAAAGGAATAAATTTTGCTAGGAGTTTGGCAAGGTCAGTCGGGATGTAACCAGAGGATGATGGCAATGTAGATGGTAACAACGACAATGGCGACTCTGGTGCAGAAACTATTTTTCTGAGAAGTGACTAAACTTGCCGATTAAAACATTACATGCTTGTGGATTGTTGACATATTTATCAGTGAATGCAAAGCAGGTGACGTTTATTATAAAACCACAAAATAATCATATAGTTTTTTAATATTCCCATTACAGTCAATGTTAGGTATGTGTATTGTTCCATGAATATTTTATGAAAATACACAATAATTTAAACCATCTGGTATGTCATGTGGAATAATCAAGAATCAAATATGCTGCTATTGTGGCACAATTCTTCGCAATTTGGCGCAACTGGGTTCATGGCCATCACAGTCTCCAGTTGACAACCAATTTTATCACAAGGGAGACCTTCATCAACGTCCTCCTATCTTGTCACTGCTGTTACGTTGATTTTTCATATAAGGGAAAACTTTGCCCATAAAGAGTGTCGCCTGCATCTTTTGGGATCAGATGATTTCTGGAGCAAGAACGGACAGTGGGTACGAAATCACACAACTGCAATTTCGCAGACCTAAGATGAAATCTAACCCATATGATCCGCCTGAAAAGTCAATCCATTAGCTCCAGAATTTGTCAAGCCACATGCAAAGGAAAAGAGCATCTGATTCCAACAGTACGCACAACCCCTCAACAAGGCTGACCTTGCTGCATACCCAAACATTGGAAAAGAAGTGGAAAGAAGTATTAATTTCGCTAGGAGTTTGGCAAGGTCAGTCGGGATGGAACCAGAGGATGATGGCAATGTAGATGGTAACAACGACAATGGCAACTCTGGTGCGGAAGACTGATAAAGAGAATGGGGAGTCAAAGAAAGAAAAAAAAACTTGGCCTCAGCGGTTCAAACTTGTCAATCACCAGCTTGAGCATAGAGTCCAAGCTTAAATGTAAGTTAGATCAAAAGCAAAGAAAAAAAGATTGAATTGCTACCAAAACACCATTAGAAACAGTGATGTGTGTGATGACAAGGACACCTCACCTACATTTGGTGATGAGGATGACGTGACTGTTATTGGTGCAGATATTTTAGGTAAGTTAGAAAAAGAAATACTGGTAGCTACGAATGTGAACGCATTTGTATGTATGCAACCCAAAGTGGCAGATTCACATTTATTTCTATTTGCTCTCTTTAGACAAGCACCTGCCATAATCCAATGAGGACAGAGGAACAAGCAACCTGCTTGAAGAGGTACATCATTTGGGCAGTCACAATACGCCTCAATGTCAGCCTGAGGAAAGACGACATCATCCAAGGTGGTGAAATCTACACAGCTACCCTTGTGTCGCTGCTAAATGAGGACCCAAAGTTGTCCCATGACAGGTGAAAATATAAGCTTAATTTCAAGAACTTTGTTCGTTCTACTTGAACAACCTTAAATTGAAACAAAGAAATATCTTAGATACTGCTTATAGCCGACACCTGTGTTGCATGGGTAGTTCAGGTTGCTAGTCACTTCGAAAAATAAGATGGTTTCATCTTAAATAACATAAAGATACAAGAACAAAATAACTAACATCTTGTTTCTAGACTTCTATGATCCTTTGTTGTTGGAAATCTTTATGGCATGGTGCATATTGGATATCACAGCAGGCAAGAATATTAGCCTCCTATACCTTACACAGACAATGATAGAGACAATGACAATTTATTTCAAATTTGGTTTTTGTGTTTAATTGTTTTAATTTCAATTGTTACATTATTCTTGTCGTGAAAGGTAAAATTTCAACATTAAGGAAATGATTGTAAAGTGACGTACATAAGAATGCGTTACTTTTTGTTATCTTGCGTGATTTCCGGTGAGGTTAATCACCGTATCAGTTATAGCAACTCTTACCTAAAAGAGATCCTGACCCTTTCTTGGGCCATTTATTGTTTTCCAGTTTTAAAATAGGTGAAGTTAACTTGGTACAAAGCTTTGCGCATCATTCCCAAGATTGCGTCGCATTTGGACCAGAAAATCATCAGCAACAAAGTTCTTCCAAAGAATGTCACAACAGCTCAAAATAGCCGTTATGATTCCGCTTATCTGCGATTGTTGTTGGAATTCCCGCATTCAAGGTTGGGTGACGGCAATGACTTGCGTAGCTTGAAAGTAAGTAAGGTTCATGGGTTCTTCTTAGCCGATTGATCGTGCAAAGACACATCAATAAAGCAAGCCCTGATCAGTCAATATCCGGTCGAACTTCGAAACATTAACAGCATTCCGGTAAACTGTGTGAGAAAAGAAGCCAGCTCCTTGGTTTCGATACTCAGGAAGCGCCGCGCGAAAGGGGAAGAAGGGACTGCGAAGTGGACCAGTGCTATTGGCAAAATGAACGTGATTTTTTGGAACTCAACTTCTTGCATTGCTTAGCGGATCAATGTGGTGGTGTAGTGGTGAGAGAGGGCGAAGTCTATAAAAATAAAATAATAATACATATCCACAAGGAACCGGCCGTGTGCTGTAGACTGTGTAGAGCTGTACAATTTCAAACACAAATAATAATAATAATAATAATCAACTTTATTTATAGAGGGTAAACACATAACAGTAAAAAACTGACAAACCAGTGGCCCTCTAATATAAAATACAATCAAGAACTAAAAACAATGCTAAAAACCCAAAAATGTACTTTTTGGGTAACGGCGATGAAAGTAAGTAAGGTTCACGGGTTCACAGGAAGAAGGGACTGCAAAGTGGACCAGTGCTATTGGCAAAACGAAAGTGATTTTTTGGAAGCTCAACTTCTTGCACTGCTTAAAGCGAAATCTATTGTGTTTCGAGCGACGGCTGATGTGACCGCCGGCGACCTGAAATCTCGCATCGAGCAGGATCTCGCTGCCAATGCAGTGATTGTCGTACAAGAACTCCAGTCTGGAAAATATCTAGTTGAACTCGCAACCAAAGAACAAGTGGAGCAACTGGTGAGCGATGGTTTTGAGATAAAAGAGCTTCACATTCAAACAAGCCCGCCCACTGGTACTTTCACCAACGTCTCCATAATGGGTCTTTGGGCATACATCAACGACGATGAGGTTATACAGGAGCTGAAGTCTTTATTAAGAAGTTAGTCACAAACAGGCGTGTGGATTTACAATAAATAACAAACTAAAATAAGCTAAACTAGTAAAATGAAAACCTATTATATGTATTACAGAGATTTAAGAAATAAATCTCTTCACTTTAACCAATAGCCAATCTGTAATATTTGTTTCGAAGAGGGCCACAGACGGGTGGCCTGTCCTTCAGTGACCTGTTTCAAGGGTGGGGAGAAGAGACACATGAGACCATCCTGTCCTCAAGCAGACGAAACGACTGACGAAAGCCATGAAACCAGTGAAAACAACAGTGCCATTCACCGACCAGAAACGAAGGACAAGACTAAACACACAAGAGATGAATAGAGAGCAGCATGTCTGGCTGCAATTGAGCAAGAAGAAACAGAAAACTCCAAATGGATGGAAGAAATGGAAAATAGCGACAACGCCGATCCCACTGGATACACAACAGATGGATACGACTGCTCAAAAGAATCTCCCAAGGTCACCATGAGAGACCCTGGGTACTCAACGAAGGACCGCGTGAGCACCCCCCCCCCCCCCCCCCCAATGATACCAAAATGAAGGAACAACTGGCTGGCAAGAAGGGAGAACACGTTAGCAGCTCCTCCAATGACGACCGCTGTGGACGAAGGAACAGGCTCAAACCAGAACCTAACCTTTCAAAAGCCTGTTTGGCCAAGCTCTCAGAAAACAATTCCTAACTTTATATTTTAATCATTCATGGATACCTTTAGAGGTTTGTTTATTTTTTCTCTTCCTTATAACATTTCAGGGCCTCCGCTCTCCCAACCGGCAAAATGCCGCGTTTAATTTTTTCAAATGTAAACATTTTGATATTGTTCTAATAGAAGAAATGCACAGGACAGATGACATACGCTTTAACATCGAAAGTGACTGGGGCGGCGAGATTGTTATGTCATGCGGCGAC
The DNA here is from genome assembly GCF_052425735.1 of Oculina patagonica. Taxonomy (NCBI): domain Eukaryota; kingdom Metazoa; phylum Cnidaria; class Anthozoa; order Scleractinia; family Oculinidae; genus Oculina; species Oculina patagonica. Next base: position 6,791 of record NW_027557880.1, read on the forward strand.
AATTACGCTCGTGGTGTTGCCATTCTTTTTTGCCCAAACCTGGACTTTATCTTACTTGACCGCAACACTGACAGTGACGGATGCTTAGCAACGGTAACAACTACAATTGACAAAATCACTCTACGTAACACTGCACTTTACGCCCCCAATACAGACACTGAACAAACCAAATTTTTTGCCACCATAGAACAATATTTGTCCCCCAATCACCCCAACATTATCGGCGGGGATTTTAACTGTATTACTAACACCAAACTTGACAAACATGGAGGAAACCCACAACCGAGACAATCAGCAATTACCACACTCTTAGCAACTGTTACCAAACACAACCTCACTGACATCTGGCATGTACAACGCAAGCCTTCACATGGACAGGCAAACATCCGACCGATCAATCACTATGCAATTAGACCTTACACGCACCCCACGTGGCAAAGGTTCCTGGCATTTTAATAACAATCTCCTTAACAGCGCACCTTTTGGAAAAATTGGCTAACAAAAAGGCTTACTTTGATAATCTTCTTATATGGTGGGATAAAGCTCAATTTCCCTTTAACCCTTTTAGGGCCAAATTTTTCCCAAAAACATGGGTTTTTTTACTGTTAAACTGAATTTTTGATGCTACGATCCTGAATTTCCCTTAACTTTGCTTAAAAAGCACTTTTTCACAATGCAGCAAGATTTTGATGAAGATTCCATGGACAAATGTACAAAATTGTACTTTGGCGCATGCGTATAAGCCAATATTTGACTGCTCCTCCAAATGTCGACAAAAGTTGACTTTGGCAGTGCAAGGGTTAAACAAATAGCCATATACTGTAAAACCATTTACCGTAATGCTTCAAAACATCACAAAATTCAGAATACACAAGGCGCCACTCTGCAATGCCGGCTTGTCAACCTACAACACAAAGATGCTTCCGGCCATCCTACAGATGTCGAAAATTACCTCACCACAAAACAACAACTGAAACAATTTGCCCTCGACTACCTGGAATCGGTTAAAATCCGCACAAAAGCTCACTTTGCCAAGGAAGGTAAAAGGGGATGCAGTACTTCTACAACCTTAAAAAATCCGGACAGGCCAACCAGACAATAAAAATACTAACCAAAGACAACTTAGACACTGTTACCGACCCCTATGACATCCTGACTGAAGCACACAATACAAAGAATTATACACCGCTGACAGACTTGATGAAACTGCCCAAAAAGAAATATTTGATGTAAACACCCCAATCTATTAAGGCCATGCTCCCCAACAAATCCCCGGGCATTGATGGGTTAACTGTCAATTTTTATCAACACTTCTGGGACATCCTCGCTCCTGAACTTACTGTACCACGGTGTACAATTTAATGTACCACCACAGCATGCTATCTTTTTCACAAACCTGCGGTGTTATTACACTTGTTTTTAAAAAGAGAGACCGTATCTGCTGAACGCAATGGCGCCCAATCTCACTTCTTACTCTAGCTGCAAGACTAACATCTGTTTTACACACGATAATCCACTCTAACCAAACCGCATGTATCCCTAACCGCACCATTAATGATAACGTCAGTCTCATACGAGACGCAATAACATATGCTAATGATCATAACATACCACTTGCTCTAATCTTGATCGATCAACTGAAAGCTTTTGATCGTGTCTCACATTCCTTTTTGTTTCAATCACTAACCAAGTTCGGCTTTGGTCCACGATTTATCCGGAGGATCCAAAAATCTATAACAATGTAACAAGCAGTGTAAAAACTAATGGCTGGCGAAGCGCTTTTCATCACACTCGAGAATGGGCTCAGGAAAGGCTGTCCCTTGTCAGCCCCCCTCTATATTATAGCTAACCACAATGCTACCTTTCAGTGTCAGAGGCAGCCACTATCGTAAAAGAGCGTATTGCTCTATCTGTTGAGTCCCTTTGCTAGTGCGTGTTTGTGATGACCATGCCCCCACAACATAACTGTACCTGGTGATAGCTAACGAAAAGACGAAAAGACAGTACTCTTCATGCCGGACATTATGTTCATCCTATTTATGAGAAGTTTTTCACTGATGCAAACATTAGGATTTTTGTCAGGAACAAATTGTCTGCCCTAAAGGATGGTAGACATTATATTCTTACTGTTTGTCAGAACTATTTTTCTTAGAAGCGACTTCACTTGCTGATTAAAACATCACAGATTGTGGACTGTTGAAATATTTATCAGTGAATGCTCAGCAGCAACATTTATTATAAAACCACAAAATAGTTATATATTTTATGATTTTTCTAAAACATTTTGAGCATATAATTTTAAATATTCCCATTACAGTTACTGCTCAATGTGTTCCTCCCACCGTTGTTCCTTTCGCACTCCAGACAATTTACCATCCAAATCTCAAAAGGTTTGTGGGCCAGAAAGTATGCCTTCTATTCTACCCAAACAATGGTCTCTAAAAACCCTCCAGAACTGCATAAAAGATTACATAAAAAGAATGAGCAAAGAAAGAGAACTGCACTGGGTAAAACAGCTGTATTAGAAACGAGCAAGAGGTAAAGATCTTGTTTGACTTGATAGTGGGAGCGATGTTTCGTCGCTGATAGATGAATACCCTTTGCAGCACCCCACTGGAAAGAAGAAAAATGGGAATTGGAAGACAAATGGTAAGCAACTAGGTTGTATGAAAATACACTCCACACCAGTTCAAGTTTGAGACATGTTTATGTATAGAAAAAGGTTAACTGCATCCCTATTGATGATTTTCTTATTGTATGGAATATAGGAATCCGGGTAATATTAGTGTGCCACAATAAAACTATGTAGAAGATCCCACCCAGTGCTCGAAATTAGAAAAAAATCCAGAGCACTGGCAAACTGATATGTGACTTAATTATGGTACACTAAATGGATTTACATGTACCGAAACATTAGGAAATACATAATTATCTGTAAGAATGCTGTGTAGTAGCTTTTTTAAGGCATCTTTAATTTGGCACAGAAAGATTTAAAATTATTACAGTGGAAATTACAGTGAAGATTTTTATTTGGGGGAGGTGGGGGGGGGTTGTGGTGATGTAAACTGTTTTGATATCTAAAAAGCCTTCCATGTTTCAGGTGAGCTGCAGTCTCTCTAAGCCTGAGATGTTAGACCCAGTCTATAACCGCGTTCTTCCTTAGCAAGTTTCAGTGAATGAAAGAGGAGGAATTTATTCCTGCCAGTCTTAACAGGATTACGGGAAGAGGTGATTTTTTTTTTTATTTTTAGTACTCAGATAATTGTTTATGGTCAGTGGCCTCTGTGCTTTTCTCTGGCCTCTATGCTTTTCCAATCGAATCTGTCGTCTTTCTCACACATTTTCACCACCTCTGCTTTAGCTGCTTCAAGCTGCTTAGCTAAAGCGGTTACCGCAGCAGCCTTTTCTTTTTCAAGCTATATTCTCTTCACGTACATTAGCTCTGTCTGCAAACAGTCGTTTATCAATTGCTGATGATTCGATTTCTCTTCCAGTTCTACCACCTTTGCATTAAATCCTTCTTCAGCACCTCAAGCTGGGAGTACAAATCGGACTGTATACACTCAGTGGAGGAAGTTTTAGCGAGTGTTAAAGACGAGAAATTGACGGAAGAAGTTCTAGATGAGTGGGATGTCTTTCATTTGCAAATATTACAGATCTCCGGAAGGGCAAAGGAGTTAATTGCAAAAAATGGAGTCAATTCACAATTAACTGCACCGCTTGATTTTACTGAGCATGTTACGGGAGTCAAGTTACCACTGTTACAACTGCCAAAGTTTTCAGGGAATGTGTTGGAATGGCCAGCTTTTCATGATGCGTTCATTGCTTCAGTTGATTCACACAGGAAATTAAGCAATGTGCAGAAGTTTACTCATCTGTGGTCGTCTTTCTGGAAGAGCGTTCAAGTGTATTGAAGGATATTCAGTTACGAATGACAACTACTCTAAGGCCTTTCAACACCTAAAAAATCTTTTTGAATGGAAACATTAACTTGAAAACAAACTTGTCAAGTCAAGTCTCATTCCAAAGCTATGGAATGACTTGCCCATTTTAGTCAAACAGTGCTCCACAGTTGACTCTTTTAAATCGAGACTTAAAACTTTTCTTTTTAACAGCGGGGATATTTTATTATATTTGATTAATTGTAAAAAGCAATGAGACTCCGTCTTGCTTTAAAAAGGCGTTTTTTAAGTATCTTTTTATTATTATTATAATTATTTTGGTTCTGGATGTCCCTGAGAATGCTGATGTAAAATCGTTACGAGATCTGTACGACACATTGCGAAACAGGATGAGAAGTTTGGAGTCACTTGGTCTTAAGCCTGATGATAACCCTAGTCTGTCTATGGTTTTGCTGCCAATCTTCGATACTAAGTTGCCATGTGAGCTTAAGGAGAAATGGGAGGTGAATGGTGATTTCAATCATGATTTCGAGAATGATGATGATTTTGATGAAAATAAGGACACACACGGTGAGAGTATTTGTCAGACTAACTTGTTTGTGTGGAAGTGCCCTTCTGAACTAAGCCAGTCAACGTTAGATGGCGTTAATGGCAGTTCTGCATGCAGTATTATTGCGCTCATCAAGGCAATGGCATATGAAGTCAGCATCTTGATCTGCAAGCAACGCCTTTGCTATGTCCATTTTGGGTTATGCTTCTCCATGCTGCAATCCGAATTGGAGACAGGTTTATGACCGCTGTCGCCATAGCTCACCACAATGCTAACTTTCAGTTTGTGATGAACATGCCCCCCACAACATTATTGTACCAGTTAAAAGAGCTGTGTCAAGGAGGCCAAGTAATGCTGCCCTGGTGATGCTAACCTGATCGCTAACAAAAAGACAGTACTCTTCATGCCAGTTATGAAAAGTAACATTATATTCATCCTATTTATGAAAAGTGTTTTACTGATGCAAACATTAGGACTTTTGTCAGGAACAAATTGTCTGCCCTAAGGGATGGTGGACATTATATTCATAATGTTTGTCAGAACTTTGATGAATAATAATAAAAATTATGTGGCATTATGTTCATACTGTTTATCAGAACTATTTTTCTTAGAAGTGACTAAACTTGGTGATTGAACATCACTGATTCTGGACTGATGAAATGTTCATCAGTGAATGCTCAGCAAGCGACATTTATTATAAAACCACAAAATACTTATATATTTTATTATTTTTCTAAAACATTTTGAGCATATAATTTTAAATATTTCCATTACATTTACTTCTGGTTTTTGTAGCTTTATGGAGTAAGTTGTCCTTACAGCTGGTACGCATTACATGCACCGTCCAACGAGGTTTTTGTCTTGTTTGAAAAATGAGTTCTGATGGATGTATATCATTCGTTTCCATGACAAGTGGTCTTCATTCCCACCATGGTGCAGTGCATGGGCAACAGGGATATTGTAGTGTTACTAAAAGAATATCCATTGCATTGCAAAAGCTGAAAATGCAAGTCAGAAAGTACGATGTACTTGGCTGTGGATTTGAAGAAAGGTGCACTGCGATGCCTAGTATTTACCGAGACAAGTAATTTTAACAAATCCAAGTTCTCATACCCAGTCTCTTTCAGCCTGGGATGTTAGACCCCAGTCTCCAACTGCGTTCTTTCTTGGCACCTTACAGTGAACCAAAGAGGTGTGATTTTTCCTTCAAGTCTTTAAAGGATTATCGGTAGAGGTGGAATTTTTCCCCAATTTTTACTACTCAAATCACCATTAATGGTAAGTGGGCCTCTGATGCTATGCTTTTCCAATCTGTCGTCTTTCTCGAACATTTTCACCAGTCATGGACCTGTTTGAAAAGAGGCCGTAAACGGGGACCAAAGGGAAGGCGTGGTGGCCGAAGAGGCCACCGCAACTGCAACTCCATGACTTTGCAGTTCTTGTTTTTGAAAATTGCAACGTGAAATCTTTTCTTTTTTTGTTATGGAAATTGAAAAGTAACTTCAACGGAGAATAGCCAAGGAAGGTTTCGAAATTGCACTTAATCCTCCTGGTGTTAGAAACTGTTTCTATCAGGCTAAAGCATTTCAACTTAGGTTTTAAGTCAGAGGATCTTACACAATCTCATTTTTCGTTATCTAGAGGGCCATCAGTTTGATGTAAGTTATTCCATAGCAGTGTAAGTAAAAACCGTAAAAAGAGGGGATTCCTTGAATCAACGACAATAGCCAAAATAATAAATGAAAACTGTAAAAGGAATGATTTTTCCACCTTTTTTGCATCACTGTTTTATAATTAACATTCATTAAGGTTAAATTCCTGTGTTCCTTTTGTATTTTGGAGTTTATTTTTTAGTCTACTGTTATCTTCTTCTATATATGAATGCCTTTGTGTAAACGTTTCTGCATGGAAATTTATTCATTATAATTATTTTTTTTTTGGACAAGAATGGTGTTTGCAATTAGCCATGTTCAAAACGAGCAGGGGACTGGGTACGAATATTCAATATCGATTGGATTGAAAAACTGAGCCTGTCATCTGAAAGAGCATCCAAAAATTAGTAACTCAACCAAATTTGAGAGTTATTGGTTTAAACGCATAGGTATGGTTTACTTTTAGAAATTGCTAAAATAAGAGAGCTTAGTATGGCTGGATGGACAGCTGTCCCTCCAATCCATACTAAGCTCTCTTATTTTAGCAATTTCTAAAAGTAAACCATACCTATGCGTTTAAACCAATAACTCTCAAATTTGGTTGAGTTACTAATTTTTGGATGCTCTTTCAGATGACAGGCCCAGTTTTTCAATCCAATCGATATTGAATATTCGTACCCAGTCCCCCACTCGTTTCGAACATGGCTAATTGAATATAAAAAGGAAAGATACGATGGTACCGGTTTACACACATTTATGAAACAGCAAATGCACCACCTGTGGTAGAGGACGCCTATGGGTGTAAAATCAGAAATGTCAACACTTAATCAAGGAAACAAGCTGACATGGGTCTGTAAACATTCTAAGAAGTTCTTGTTGAACACTGTTTGCCTAATTAATAAAGATTTACCCAATTGTTCAGCGCTTCTAAAATAAGAGAGCTTAGTATGGATTGGAGGGACAGCTGTCCATCCAGCCATACTAAGCTCTCTTATTTTAGCAATTTCTAAAAGTAAACCATACCTATGCGTTTAAACCAATAACTCTCAAATTTGGTTGAGTTACTAATTTTTGGATGCTCTTTCAGATGACAGGCCCAGTTTTTCAATCCAATCGATATTGAATATTCGTACCCAGTCCCCCACTCGTTTCGAACATGGCTAATTGAATATAAAA
>NW_027557881.1:0-1931 GCF_052425735.1 Oculina patagonica
ACACCAGAAGCTTATCACCTTCTGGTAACACATGATGTTCTAAATAATTGGTAAGAATTACCCATAAATAAACAAACCTTGACAGGATTTTCATTGCCCTATAACTGGACAAGAGATATTTCTTACATGTCCACCTTTGACAGCACTCGACACAGGTGGAAAATGGCTTAACACATATTTTACATTAGTTAATGTTAATTTTGTCTAAACCTTGTATGTTTTTAGGAAGGAAGTGGTCATGATCTAGCTTTGTTGATGCTGGAATGTTTCCTGAAGGGACAGGTGCCTGTTGGAGAAGATGCCTTGGATAAAATTAAAAGTTTATTTGAACTTTATGAACCTGGTTCATTAGCCAGATATGAGTTTGTGCGAGAGGCGATAAGGTGAGTGGTAGTTAAAAAAATGATGTGTGTGAATTTGATTATTTAATAGTTTTATTAGCTTACAGAACTACCCTAAACTATAATGGCATGCTATTTTGATATATTGTTCCTTTATGAACTATGATTTTCCTTGCCATGAAGCAAAGATTACATCCTGAACAAGGTAGCAAACTTTTTACAATAGCTTTTAATTGCTTTTAATCTACTGGCATTAGTAGTTTACTTCGGGTTGCAACCCTTGTCAACTGTAAGCTTGATGAACTGTTAAGTTCACGGTTAAGTAATTTTATTGTAGTATTTTTTATCATGTTCATTTAAACTCTGCTAATCTGACTTATTTGCTTGTTGTTCACCATTTCCAGATAAATAGTACCGGTAATTATGTGCACAATTGCCCTTGAGATTGAAAATGATTTTTGATTTATTTTTAAGTAAAATGAATACCTTAAATTATAGTTCCTGTAGTGTCTATGTGTCCTAATTTTTTGTGCAACAATTAACTTGGCTATAGTTCATTGACAATTTGGTGTCAGAAAATTCAGGCCCACAGTTTGTTATAATTGTTACTTATTTATTTTTTTATTTTTTTATTTAGCTATATTTTTTGTCTTTTTCTTACAGATGGACATCAGATACAGATCCATCCCTTAAATATGGTCATCCTGATCTACACCTTTTATGTGCACATAGGTTTTGGAAAGGTAAAATCTTTTGACATTTTTAAATAGCATCAATGAAAAGTGTGCATTGTTAAGTTGTAACATTATTACATATTGTGTTTTAACAAAAAGGTGTTATACTGAAACCCATAGTATGCGAGAAATAGAGCCAAGGTTAAACTGCAATTACAAGAGTAATAAATTTAACCCTTTCGCTGCGGGCCATTTTTCCACCCGCGTGCGGACAAAAAATGAGTATTTTGCAAATTTGTAAAATACGTTGATATATTTAACGTTTAAAACAGGTTTGAGCTACATAAATCAAATTTTAACCAAATGTACATTACAAACTCATGACAGAACAACAATAAAACTCATCCTTCCTCTGAAGCATGTGAAAAGTTCAATGGTCTGAGCTTTTACACTTGTCCAAATAATCTTCATTCCATCGTCAAATTCATCGCCAGAAATATCTTCCTCGATGTCAGAATTGTTCCACGATCTCTCTGGTGCTTCGTTAACATTATTTCTGCTCATTGCTTGCCAGTTGCAAGCGAAAAAAGAACGAAACAACCACATAATTCACCGAAGAATCACTTGTCGCAAATCCAAGATGGCGGATAGCATGTGTTTTGGGAAATGAACAAGAAGGTTGTAGGCTTTCTGGTCATGTATCTGTCACCAAATGTACAAGTCTTAACCAGGCCCCCATAAGTATTTTTATGTGCAGTTAGATTGTTTTTGCGCTATGCATTAGTATGCATACAAGTACTTTGACTGAGGACGTACTGAGTACGTCCTCCGAAACATATGAGAAAACCGATACAGGACGTACTGAGTACGTCCTCCTAGCAGCGAAGGGGGTTAAAAAAAAATGGGTCATAAACAA
>NW_027557882.1:0-1973 GCF_052425735.1 Oculina patagonica
AGTACTATTTCAAAAACGAGTGCGAGTGTTTCATCACGATTTCCAAACACGAGAAAACAGATGAAAGAAGCGGCCTCGTGCTTTCATCTGTTTTCGAGTGTTTGGAAATCGTGATGAAACACGATGCACGAGTTTTTGAAATGACTTCTCTAAAGAAACAATACAAAATTATGCAGTGTCGTATTTTTTCCCATTTTTCTTTAAAATGCCTTGTATGTGTGATTTGTTGTATTCAGTCGGCATTCATTGTATTTGTGAGCTTTTGTTTTTAATTATCCAATAGTTTCGCGTTGCACCAAATTTGTATTCTAAAAGCGTTGTGAACTTGAAGGGATTTACATATTGTTTTTGCCATGGCCGAAGGAAGGTTTCGCTCCCCGAAAACAATCGAGGAAGAAGAACTTTGCGTAGAGAGAGCAGTACCGAAGTCTACCAGATATAAAAATAAGTGGGCAATAGGGATTTTTGAGGATTGGCAACGAGTGCGAAGTGTCAATGTTCCAATACTCGAGGTTGGTGGAGTTTTTAAAGAGTATGAATTGCACGAAGTTCAGCCGCTTACACTGAGGCTAGCTAGTAAGTGCGACAATTAGTGTCGATTCCAGCAGTGAGTCCGTGTCACGGAAGGTAGAAAAAGTTTCTCAGAATGTGGATATGGATACTGTGCCAGTCTGTTTTGGCGACTTTAAGAAATGTACTGTAAACTTTAATTTCAAATGACTTAGGGCCGAATCGCACTAGCGGACAAATTTTGTAACAATTGATTGATTTCATCATTAACGTGTCACTTGTCACAGAAAACAAGTGCGATAGCGTTTTTTGAGACCTAGAACTTGTCCAACATTTCAGGAAAACAAAGAAGCAGTTGTCTTATGATTGGTCCGCGTTGCACGCGCGATAGATGTTGTCAAACAATTGCAAAAACAAGTGCGAACGACTTGTTGGACAAGGGCAAATTTTGTCAAAACGGACAAATCATCAAAGGAGCCGAAGTCCTGCCTCAAGGCAGGACTTTTCATGACAAGTCGCATTCCCATAACCCTCGTACTGCTAGATAACAATACGTTGTTGATTGGCTATTGTGTTTAGCCCAAATTGCACCGAAAAACAACACGCACTCAAAAGTTGTTGGGATAGTATACACCGTGATGTGGCTCTCACTATCGTAATCCAGCCGCAAAATCTTTTCGCGAGAGGCAAAGCATATTTATAAGTGAAGTGTTTCGGCCAAATGTTAGAAACCTGAGAAAAGAAAAAGTGGTCTTGAGACGACTCCTGATTCTACTGCATGAGAACGCGTACCTTTAAATGCCAATTGTTTTTAGATTTTTTTACCAAGTGTTGTACTGCATATTTGAGATCAGAGGTGATAATGTCTTCATCTCTGTCACCCCACGCCTGAGATATGTCAGCACAAGTGCACCCGGCACAGAAGTACGTGTTGGCCTGAGCCAGGCCACCACCAATTACTCCTTTTGTTTTCTTCAAAATGCCTCTGACTTGTCGCGACAAATTTTTTTGTAAAAATGTTAAGACATTTAAAACTTGTCCGCTAGTGCGATTCAGCCCATGGGCTGGTCAGTTTGTAATCAGAAATGTTTTCCCTGAGCATTGTTGATTAAAAATTAATGATTCAGGTAGCCCTGTGTTTGAGTAATATAGGAAGAGGCAGATTAAGAACACTCTTTGCACTAGTTGATGAAAACGTGACACAGCACCTGAGATGAAATCAAGAGGAAGCATTTTTTCTCTTCAACTTGTGTTTAAATAGTTTTCAACCCATCCACCTGACCCTGAAAATGGGTAAGGGCTGTGGTTGGCTTATAACGTCTTAAATTATTAATGAGTTTGAGAAAGATTGTTAATTGTGAAACCATTGATGTCTAAGTAAAAGATTTTTTGGCAGTTCGAAAGTTAAAAGAAAAAAAAGAAATATAAGATTTACAAAGCAAAATTTTGCCATATAAATTTTC
>NW_027557883.1:0-1948 GCF_052425735.1 Oculina patagonica
TTATAACGTAGGCAAATGTCTGGTCAAAAAGTAGATCTTTTAAAAATGTCTCAGGTAGTGAATGTGTTACAGAGAGGAGGAGCAGAATTACGGGGATTGTCGGAAGTCATCTGTATTTAAAATCCCTGCCCTAGTTCCATAATCCTTAGTCGAATCCCACCAAAAATTCAGAAAAACCGGGGTCTCAGAATTCTTCAAATCCTGCTTACAAATTTTAGATATTCAAACAATCCCGACAAATTACCTGTATAATAAATAAAATGATAAAGAAATTCGCCAATCAAGCGTCTAAGAATAAAATATACATAATGGTGGAAAGATAGAAATTTAAAATTGGGGAAAGGCCCTATGATCTTCCATTGCCAACATTTTGACTAACATTTGCTGTGGTTCAAATAATAAAAGGATGTTATCCTTATGGCTGGAGTAGCCATAATTAACATTCAGATGACAAATAATTATAAATAACAATTACATGCCTCGACGAATCTGAGTGACATTACTGTGACACTATCGCCTCAAAATCTACAAGATCTAATTTTTTTTATCGCCGAGCTCAGCTTTAATTCCAGTGAGCTAAGACCAGCTAAGTTTTAGTACGATTCTATCTTTAGCACTTTTATAAATCTTCACATAAACGCCGAAGACACAAGCTTAAGCGGGCGTTAACAAAACCCGGATCGGTTCGAACCGGATCGGATCGGATCGGATCGGATCGGACCGGATTATCAAAACTCGGATCGGATCCGACCGGATTGACAAAACCCGGATCGGATCCAAAAAAGTCGCATCACTATAAATTCCCGCCAAAATCGTCACGTGATACCTCAAAAGAAGGAAGTAGGTGGATGTTTGCTGTGTGTTGACCCTGCTGAAATGATTTCCGTTCCTAGAGTGTAAGATTGAAGTGGGGATATGAACAAGAAAAGTGCAACGATTGCTGTGATTTCTCTCACTGCTGTTGTGTTTCGCATTCAAGACTTATCTTCATAAATAAATACGACACCAATTGTCCCACATTCTTACAGCCCTCGAAGCACTTCGATTAAATTTAATATTTACCTTTAAATTTTCGATCCTGCAGACAAGTACAAAAACGGCAAATCGATTGATTTTAAATCATTCGACGAGACTTTAACATAGGAGCAACCGATGAGGTCCACTGAAGGACCGAAACTCGAGTCTTGCTTAATTAAGATAAAAAATTTGCCAGGAGACATTGTTGCAGCATCCTAGAGACTTGAAATGCAGTGATCAAACTGCCATAGAATTTATTTGTTGGATGCAAGTAACACAGCAAAACAGATTAAAAAAATGGAGGTAAAGTTTTATAGCTCCCAGAGCACAAATCACAACCACTCAAACTAAGGGGAGCTTAAAAACAAAGAAACCATCGCTCGCAATGCTTTGAGACTGCAGTAGCCTTTAAAAGACTCGGATCTTAGATCCTCGCAACCGTGGTAACGAAACGTTATCATACGAACTAACCGCCACTTCAGATTTTCTAGTTGACAGTTAGAAATCCACTGAACCGATACACAATTTTGGCATAAATGGCATAAAGATCATCACTGAAATGGCTCACGAAAGCGTTAATTAAATCCTCCGTTAACAGACTGAAGGCTAACATTCAGCAACCAGAAGGAATTTTTTTTCTTCTTTGCACGAATATTTTTTTAAGCTACAACCGCTTGCAGGAATTTTTTTCAGTCAAGTTTCCCTTGCAGGAATTTTTTTTGGAAAAAGTCACCCCATTATTTCTAATGGTCCGTCCCTTACTTCCTTTTACGGCATCTTCGATTTGAGCTATCACGTGACGATTTGGGCGGGAATTTACGGTGATCCGACTTTTTTTGGATCCGATCCGGGTTTTGTCAATCCGGTCGGATCCGATCCGAGTTTTGATAATCCGGTCCGATCCGATCCGATCCCGGTTTTGTTAACGCCC
>NW_027557884.1:0-1908 GCF_052425735.1 Oculina patagonica
CGCTGATTTCGAAAATCAATGTTGCCAAGCTTAAACACGGACACTGCCTATATAAGGAACCTTGGACTGGGCGAGCCGTCAGTCATTTCACTCTAGACACCGACCCGTCAACATCAACCCGAAAGCAACGTGCTGTTTTAGGTGGTAGTGTCGCAAGTTACCGAGTGTAGAACGCCTGAATCTTGGGAAAGATATATATTTCTTTCAATTTTTTTTATATACTTAGTTCTATCCTTTTAGTTCTCAGTTCAAATGTTCACCTCGGTTTGCACGGCACAACAATGTGAAATTATGTCTGGGCGCTTTGAAAATTAGAAACGGTTGCTTCAATCTGTTACTTTGCAAGTATAATTGTATATGTGGGCTGCATTTCCCTTGTCGATTGAGTATTTTGCGAAAACAAACCCATTTCTCTTTGAAAATTCCAACACTCGTTTGAGTTCTATAATCGTTTGAATTCAAATAAACGGCACGAAGTAAGCCCAGAACCCAGAAAGGTCAAGAAAGCAATTTGATTCCCCTTGATTCATTCTGTTTCTGCAGGAATCTATAAACACCTTTGAACCTCAAATATTTTGAGGTAGCAAATAAATCCGAACTTCAAAGTTGTAGCGAATCTTTTTACTATAATCTCCTATAAATACGCAGGAGCAAGCAAAACTATACTGGGATAAATCAATAATATTTAGAAAGACCTTAGTTGTAAACTGTGATGCGATATGCGACAAAAATCTTCACCAGACACAATGCAGATAATGTCATTGAACACTTTCAGTATGAAATCGAAATGGTTTGTATTACTGTACCTCAATCATGTATCTAAAAATCCACCTCAGTGAAACACCCTGGTGTAATTCAGGCTATAGGCAGTCAATACAAAGATTTTCCCCCGGATACAGCATATCCGCCGATACAGCGCTTGGGTCGATACAGCAAACGTCAGTCGCAGAGCACACATTCAACGCATAAACGTTCCACTACAAATGCATTTATTGCTTTTATTAGGTGCTGTACAGCGTCCTTAGACCAAACAAATAATGCACGAAGGTTTTCCTTAAAGACCTGAGTCCAATGTTACGGTGAATCTCTCCATCGGCCAAATCGCAACCCGTCCAAAGATCAAATGATATCCTACATAAGCTTCGCATCGTTCATGTATCGATCCGGGTGCTTGCAGAAGAAGAGCATCTTTAAGCTTTTTCTCTGAAGAATCGGCCAAAAAAAAATATCAAGAAGTAAAGCTGAATTGACAATAAACTTAAATATTAAAATAAACGAATTAGCGAAGAAGGCAGGGTGGTTCGATCCAAGACAGAAGTTGCTTTTCTAAAATGGCGCAACGCCCGCCATGAAGCAAACAGTCATCTTCTCAAAAGGATTTTATTTGTTTGTTAACCATTAAACCACGACTTGAGCATGCTTTAATAAGAAAGACCACAAGCCATTCATTTTGAGGGCTCAAAAATGCTCATCTCAGCTGAGAGGAGTCTGTGTGCCACTTTGAGCATCTCGCCATTGGGGGAACCGTTACAGGCGCGAAATTCAAATTTTGTAAGGCAAAATTTTATATTTTAGCTACAAAGGAGGTATTACTGGTGTTTTTTTGGTTTCATTTTATGAAAGTGAGTATTTTAAAGTAAAATTAAAGATCAGAAGGTAGGATTTGACTTTATTTTCGGTCAAGGAATTTTCCCCTTCTTGCTCGCATAGTCCGCCATATTTGATTAAGCCATTGAAACAAGGATTTCGTGACAAAGAGGGGGAGGAGCTATCCCTTTTATAGGCAGTGTCCTTGTTTAACTCTCGCGTTAAGATGATGTTTTGATGCATTTAATTATGACGTCATGGTCCTGAATGAGGAATTTTCTCTCCTTTAGCTATTTTAAGCATAATACATCCAGAAATTCA
>NW_027557885.1:0-1901 GCF_052425735.1 Oculina patagonica
AAACACGAGGCGGAGCCGAGTGTTTTAGACTTGATAAAACACGAACTGCGAATTTATTGAACGGCTTAAAAAATTGTCTGGATGTAGATCAACTCATTCATGCACTAATATTTATATTTGGGGTTATTTTGGCCTAGAAAATTGGACGTAAAGTTTAGCCGTGTCTTTATCAGATATAAAGACACTCATTAAACATTAATTTCTTTTGTATTTTCTTTATGAATTATTAATGAGTTTTTTAATTTCTGTTTAGAACTTGGGCCGTGCGTTTGATCCTCCAATAGTAGATGACAGTGGACAGGTACGGCTTGTATACAACAGCAGCACTCTATGTGAAGACAAGAAAGTCAATATGAAGGTCCACTTCACGTTTACTTGTGCTTATGGCTCTTTGGTAAGTTTGTTAATACATAATATACTAGTTTTGTAGTTATTTTTCAATTCAACACAATATACGATTATTTATTTTCTCTGAATTCATTTTGACATTCTATATAAAACAATAGCGTGTTTTCGCCTAGAAACTATCGCCTGATGGTTGCCCTGCAGAAATTTGATGTTCCTAAAACAAAGATTAGCCAGAGAAGCGAAGTTTTGAGGGCTAATATGCTAGTTTTAAAAACATCAAATTTCCAAGAGGCAACTATCAGACCGATAGTTCCGTCATGATCACTAAAACATTTTTCTGCATGCCCATTCAAAAACGAGCATCTTGAATTATTTTTTACCTTTTCAGGATGAAAAAAGCCCAAATGTAACACATTAAAACAAACCAGACAAGAAACCAACTAAATGCAGTCCGTAGGCCCGCTTGTTTCTAAAGAATTTTCATGGACAAGTACTATTTATCTGGGTATTTTCCTCGGGCGGGCACTATTGAACAATTATTCGCCGAAGGCGAGGTGATAACTGGATTGAATCCCCGAGACGAAGTCGAGGGTATTATTCAACAATAATCACGGAGGCTGAGGCGAATAATTGTTTGAGTATAATTTTCAGAGGTGATTAACAAAAACTGCAAAATAACGATATAAAACAAGTGACATTATAAGTGTAAACCATTTTAATTCATCGGTTGAAATCAGAATGTACACGTAAGAGTTTAAGCAATAAATGGGAACAAAACAAACACTACGAGAAAGTTAGATGTTCGGTACCTTTGTTTACATGTAACTGTCGGTGACTTTAAAGCAATGCTATAATCACCTCTCGCTGGGTGTTTTTAGCCTTATAAGCCGATTTTCTCGACCAATTAGAATGCCCCAATAGACCACTTTCGTATTCTCAGTATTGGACTGGAACTAGCTTGCAATGGAGGCTCATGCGGGGGAATATCATTAAAAACAGCTTCATGCCATTTGCATTTGAAAAGATTACCCGCATGAGCCTCCATTGCCAGCTAGTTCCAGTCCAATACCGAGAATACGAAAGTGGTCTATTCTTATAATCACCTCTGAAATTTTACTAAGAGCTGAAACTGTCGCGTCACTTCATCAAATTAAACCAATCAGAAGTGGAGAAAATCTAGTGGTGAACTATAATTATAACTAGATACCACACGTTAACCATGAGTGGCTAGTTTGAAATTCTGTTTTTAAGATGACCGTTGTAGACGGTCCAACTGAAAATTCTCATTCACCTTTTCGTGTTTCCAGGGCCACCCTATTCTAGATTCAGGTTCATCGGATAAATGTGATATCTACATCCGCTGGGCAACATCAGCGGCTTGTCCTGACACACAGACAGCAGAGCTTGACAAGTGCAGAGTCTACGACAATGGCACGGGAGAATATTACAGCTTGAAGTCACTTGCCAGCTATTCTAAGGATACTAGCTATTACACAGTGGTATGGCATTATGAATCATAATGTCATTACATCATAATAAGTAACACATAAAAG
>NW_027557886.1:0-1898 GCF_052425735.1 Oculina patagonica
TGAAGTTTTGTTTTCATTTGATGTGTTGCAGTGGAGGAAATAATCTAAGAAGATTTCAAATAAGCATTTTGTTAAAGAAAAGGTGTATATCTTGGTGTTGCTCAAACTATTTAACAATTAGACGGCAAGCTCGAGAGAATTTAAATACGGCTGAAATTTCATATGACAACAAAGAATTAGGTAAACTCTTAGAGCTACCAAGAGCACATAAGCCAGCTGGGCTTCTTAATTTACAGCTAAGTGTTTTCTTAGCTACATCAGCAGGAGGGCATTTTGCGTGCGCATGCGTCGATATGGGCTAGTGCGCACGACAGAGAAGTTCTGCTATCGATTGTTTACATATTTTTCACAATTTATGGCCTAATTTTCCGCTCCAAATAAAAGGTGTTTTAAGTTTTATTTGCTGTATACGATACCAAGAGTCCTTGCTTTATCTTCTGACAACAACAAGCATACTTTGGTGTCGGCGTGCCGTTTTTCTGATCGACTTTGGCTATGTGCATTAAACATTGCGCGTGGACAAAATGGCGACCGAATGTCGAGAACCTAAATACCTTGCCCATGTTTTTAATAGCTGGGAGATCTAAACGGACAAAGCGCTACGGCTACTTAGTACTAAAATATAAAACAGCAGTTTTAACTATACGATGTTATAATCAAGTATCCCGGGTTTGAGCGAGTGGTCATGATTTTGTTCAGACTTTTTATAAAACTGCAATTTCATCGTTCTCACGATGCAAAAATCTCAAAATCTAACCTTGATCTCCAGCGTCTACCGATGATATATGGAGCCTGAAGTACTTGAACTATCGTCTAATGCTGCGAAGGTAGCGTTAAAAAATGGTCTATTGTGGTAATTTTTAGCTTTCTTTTACGTACGTTCTCGCTGGTTTATTCTAACAGAGAAACTATCGTTTGTGATTATTTCCTTAAACTTAAGCATTGGTCAAAATAACTTCACATTTCGATGTACCACAATTATTCCGTTGAACAAGAAAAGAATTACTGAGATCGGTCTTAATTTTAAAGTGTTATGGTAATTCTTTGCTGGTAGACTATTTGTTTACATTTTACTATGTTAATTAGTACATTTTTGGCTCCTTTATCAAAATCTAGCCTTGATCACCAGTCAAAAAATAGCATAAAACGAACAAGCGATATATATATTTTTCAGAAACGTTCTAATAACTGCTGCATAAAATGTCTTAAGAAATAATTTTTAACTATAAACAATGTTATTTTCAAATTTTCATTCAACGTTTATTTCTTTAAGATTGATGTTCGTTCTGTTATAACGACTGTTTTACTTCTGTGTCGCCTAAATGTGATTTAAAGAACTGTAGTTCTTGTTCCAGGAAACCCTGTTTGCCAGTCGAGGGCAAGTTGGCTTTGCTTTAGAGTCATCAGTGAGCTGCATTATCATGTGCAGAACACCCAAACATGTCTTCCCCCTCAGGGAAAACCCTTTTCTTTGGTGGCCGTCCCTTTAGGCAAAAAATCTCCCGACAAGCTATAATATTGCTCGCACTCTGCCTGTATTACAGCAATTGATTTGATGTGAAGTTTTGATCCTAATATATCACACTCCAGCATACGAATAAATGTTTTCCTCTTTTTACGGCCTGTTTGATTTTTGTCGGTGAAGGCTTTCCTACCTGTCCCACATATTTTCCCATTATTTGCAACAACGATCCCGAAGCAGGCCAGAAAATCTGCTTTATAAGAGCCTTGCCACACACAAAACACTTTTTCTTAGCGAAATTTACGTCTATATTAAATTATGTGACGATAAACAGTACAAAAAACAAAGTTTGAATCTTCCGCGCCATTTTTATTCCCAAGATCACGCGGTCTTTGTACAGCGGTTGCACGCATGCGCCCGCAAAATGCCCTCCTGC
>NW_027557887.1:0-1894 GCF_052425735.1 Oculina patagonica
AAACAGAAAAATAAGGAGAATTCTCGTGATACTGCACCTTCATGTTTTCAAGGTGGCTCGTTATGGTTAACAGCGCTTGTATCAGGTGATGCTTCATGCAGATCGCAAGCAAGCGGGTGCCCCACTTTGGTGAACAATTGATGATCACGTTTGACATAACAGATAACCATAGCAACAGCACAACCTGTTTAATACAACTCAAACACGAGCTAAGTGACCCCCATTTCCCAATTCTTGAATTATAATTAACAACTTCTTGAACGTTCATTCCTAACTTCTTGAAAGTTAAAAAGAATTAAGAGCCACCTTAAATCTTCCAAACTTAAAGCATCTCTAAAGAGCTACGTCCCCTCAGTGTGGAACTTTCGTCTTGAATCTCAGATCGACGTCTCTCACAGGACGGAACACGAGATGTCGGTTTTGATCGAAAGAGAATTTCAGTTGAATATATTTGTATGGTTACAGGGGGGCTCAGTGGCCTAATGGTTTGTGCACTGGACTCCGGATCGAGGAGTCTGGGTTCGAGCCCTAATGCTGGGGGTAACCCTGCGAAGGACAAGCATCCCATCCAGGGAGGAGTAGAAATACTCCTAGTCGCTTCATGCTACGGAAACCGGGATAAGCTCCGGCCTGATGGGCCACTTGGCTCGAACGCAGACTTTATCTTACCTTTTATTTACGTCTTCTTTCTATTTATTCCATTAATCAGGTGATGGCACAATTAATTTTGAGGAATTTGTGAATATGATTGAGGAACACAATAGTGCGGAGGAAGATGACAATTTGTTCATGATATTTAATGTCTTTGACCCTGAACGTAACGGTTTTATCGAAGGACAACACATTAAAAAGGCATTGCTAAGTTTGACCGATGTTCCCATCGAGGAAGTGGATGAAATTATAGAGAAAGCAAGAATCACAGATGAAAGGAAGATTAGTTTGGAAGGTAAGAATCATCATCGTCAACTTTACGATTATGGTGTCTAAACTCTTCAGTAAAATTCTGAAAATAGACCCCCCCCCCCCCCTAAAAAATTATCCCAAATCTCAGACGCAAAAATCTTGGCACTTATTAAATTTTGGGGCCTTGAGAGTGGGCGTTTAATCGAAGCTGGGCGCTTATTAAATTTTCACCATTTTCAGCAAGTAGTAAGTTTATGTTGCAACAAAATAGAAAAAATAATAACAAAAAGTGAAGATGTACCAAAGCAGAAATTTATCTGTTCATTGACAGTTTCTGTAAAGTACCATGAAAACTCGGGGAGGTCTCATAGTTGTATTTAGTCGGCTTTAATCTCATTTTCGCTAAGATTTATTAGCGAACTCTCTGG
Organism: Oculina patagonica; assembly: GCF_052425735.1. Classification (NCBI taxonomy): domain Eukaryota; kingdom Metazoa; phylum Cnidaria; class Anthozoa; order Scleractinia; family Oculinidae; genus Oculina; species Oculina patagonica. The sequence goes on from NW_027557887.1 coordinate 1,332, forward strand.
TGCAGCCTCCTCTTGTGCGCTTTAGGTTTTTGAGGGTGCGCTCATTCGAGGTTGGGCGCTTAATCGAATAAATAAGGTAGTTATAACCTTTAAATAAGGTAAGGTAAGGTAAAGTCTTTATTTAACGAGGGTAGCACTAAAATAGCATAAAAACACTAACAAACCAGTGGCCCTCAATAATTATTTACAATAAAATATAAAAATACTCAGAACAATACGAATATTAAAACTATGGATAAACTAAAACTATGAAATATTACGAATAAAAATACAAGAAATACGAGATAAAATATTAAAAAGGTAAAAAGAGTAAAAGTGTAACTAAATTACAGAATGAAATGTGTTAAAAACTTCTGTTCTTTAAAAATTCTCTCCCAAAGAGAGTTCCTAAAAGCTTTAATTGTTGACAATTTTCGCATAGATAAGGATAGGCTGTTCCATTCTTTACAAGCAGTCACGGTAAAAGTTCTGCCACCTTCAGTTAATCGTTTTATAACTGGATGAGCAATATTAAAATTGGCATATCTTGTATTTCGTGAATGAGTCTCGCTAGTAAGCTTAAG
>NW_027557888.1:0-1882 GCF_052425735.1 Oculina patagonica
GCAGGGGTTTCAATAAATTTTGAAGTAGGTGGCAGACCCTTTTATAGTAGGCGGCCGTGACATGGAGGGGCCATAAGGCCCCCTCCCCTAGGGGGGTCTGGGGGCATCCCCCCCAGAAAATTTTTAAATCTAGAGGCCTGGAAATGCCATTTCCTGGCATCCATTCTGGCATCCATTTCAGTACTAATTATTGATTGTGTGGTTCCAGAAAATATCCATACCCCCACCGCGGAGGGAATTGGAAATTCCAGAGGGGTGGGGGCCAAGGGCCCAGGAAATTCCGAAGGGGAGGGGGGTTGCCAGTGAAATTATGTTTCCAGACGGTCAAGTTTGATGCAGTGCCAACTAGTTTCAAAATCGTTTTTTACCTATTTTACAAATGTTTTACATAGCAAAAATAGCACCCTGGGTTCTTGATTCACAATCGTTTTACATTTAAAACGGGTTTTCTTTCTCCTGAAAGCACCCTGAAAGCAAACAATTTCAGTGAAATCCTCCATGCCCGTCAGTGGAAGCGGCCGCCATTACTTGTCACCAGTCCCCCGAAACTTGTCAGTGGTTTGACCGAAATGCACTGGTGACAAGCATTGCTTGTTTCACGTTCGATCAAAGGAAAATCGTCCTTGTTTGTGAAAAGTTTCACGTTTATTAGCGATGAAAATAGTGTAATGATGTCAAAAACTCGAGATTTACTTGTTCTTGTTATTTCTGGCTATTTGTTTGTAATTTTCCTGTTAAATTTTGCTTTCTCAGCGAGCATTAGCGATTTTGCGATCACGTCTACGGTGAATGTTTATATCAACACTTTTCAAATCCGTGTTCTGATACATTTAGCGGTTTTCCAAAGTGATTGGAATGAAAAGGGATGGATGGTTATACAACAAGGTAATTTGACAAGTGACTACCAGATATTTTGTCTGTTTACTTTTGAGGAAAATTCTGTATTTTGCAGACTTCTCAAGTCTCACGATTTTGTCGTGAGACTCACGGTTTTCACTTCAATCTCACGATGAGATTTTATTCCATATTTCATATTTAACAGGTGAGAAATTGTGTGACTCGAGAAACTCAAGGAACTCGAATGAAATTTAAAGTTAGTTAATGTTAGAAGGTCTTAGAAAGTAGGCGGCGATGATTTGGAAAGTAGCCGGCGGAATTCGCCGGTTGCCGGCTTCTATTGAAACCCCTGGCAAGGCAACAATAGCTTCACTATCATGAAAAAAAAAAAAACTTCTCGCAACTGATATTATTAAAAAAAATATGAAACACTAAATTATTTTTAATTGATTATTGAATCTCACCTCTGCTGTTCCTCCTCTAGCCGAATCAAAGAGTTTTCCAAGTCACTGGAATGTTCATCTTCTGTCTCTCTCAGCCTAGCTTCCTTTTCTTTCAGTGTTTCTGTTGCTGACTGAAGCTACAAGAGATAAGAAGTAACATACAGTCAATCCTGATAACTCAAACATTAAAGAGAAATTGATAAACATTCCTGATCAATTAAATGGAGGTTGAAGTTTTAAGCCTAAAACTAGAAAGAAAATGACCTGAAGGGGAATTGAAAAGGGTTCAAATTAGCAGGAGGTTTCGAGTGGAGGGTTCAAGTTATCGAAATTCATTTGGCAGAATGTAAATAATCATGACAAGCTCAGCTGGCTTTTCTGGCCTTTGCAGCTCTAAAAGTTTATTCAAGTCTTTGTTTTCATGTGAACAAACAGTAAGTCTCAAAATTGGCACAACCTATTTTTGTTTTCCAAAGCAATAGTTTCCAATGACACTGAACAGAACCAAATAGATAAACGAAATTTAAACGGTATGACTTGTTCCTTTCTAGTAGAGCTACTTTGACGACTGTACCAAGGTAATTCTGTAGTAAGCTGACTGT
>NW_027557889.1:0-1881 GCF_052425735.1 Oculina patagonica
AGAAAATGATTCCTCAATTTTAAGAACTAACTTAATCAGTACCAAATGCCAGTAGATGAAGAAATAGCTAGCAAAGAGAAAGAGTGATTTGATCGTGGATCTTTGAAGAGATTTTTAAAGGGGCTAGCCACACGGGGATTTCCAGATTTTTGATCTAAACTGTTCTGAATTAAGTGGTAGGCAGCCTTACCTATGAAAAACATTATCTTTGAACATTTAAAGGAAAATATAACCTCAATTTGCGGATAGAAATCAAGCTAAGGCTCAGTAAAATGTCGATTTTGTAAAGACGTGCAAAAAAAAAGCTTGAGAAGTTAAGCCTTAATTTTTCAAATTGTAATCCATTTCCATCCCGAGCCATCCGCAGCCAAAGACGCTTGTTAACAGTTTCAGTGCTTTAATATGGCAATTATTTGATAAAAGTGGACCATTATTTTTAGGTTTCCTACCACACTAAAATAAATTTTAGCTGTTCAAAAATTTGGTAAAATCCGTGACAAAGCCCCTTTTTCTTGGCAGGAAATCGGCTGGAAAAGCAAAGAAGACGCAAGAAGAGTTGTTGTGCTAACAACTGACGCAGCTTATCACTTCGCTGGAGATGGACTGGTACGAGCTACACATTAACCCTTAAACTGTCAAATTTCTGTGACTTTCTAAAGGTTTTTTTCTGGGCTTAGACATTCTGTAGAACTTCGTGATTGCATATAAGAAGTTCAAGTAAAAATGTGTGCTGTTTCGAAACACCAGGGGCTCAATTTTTTATTGTGACGTCAGTAGTCGGCAGTTGCTTCTTTCGTAGGCGAGCTGTTGGGCTTGGATTTGGCACGTTTTGTATTTATAAGTGATTTTTCGAGTCATTTTTCACTGGAGAAGCCCCCAGGCCCACCAACATCATTAAGCTAGAATGGTGGGTAGAGGCCAGCATCTGAAAGCAACCAGAGGTGAGAGACGAATTTTGTCTTGATTGGAACGCCAAAAATATTCGAATCGAAAGATGGCGGTTCAAAGTTGTCTCTCTGGCCGTTCTGTGGGTGGATTCCAAGACCTGCCAGGCATTTTGGACGAGTTCTGACTTCGAAAAGATGCAGTCGGTGCAACATTTTGCCGGCAGGATTGGGTGGCTCGACAGGTAGGAAGCCTTTCATGCCGCCATGACTGTTTTTCCCAGGCATCCCTTTCGGTCGCCAATGAGGAAATTACAGGTTTGCAAGCATAGCTAGGGCTTTCCACAAGTTGCTCGGCAACTTTTAAGTAACTTTTCATATTTCGAGCAACTTTTTCCCCTTCAGGCAACTTTTTTCCTCTCCAGCAACTTGATGCATTTTGAGCAATTTCCAGACCGAAGATCTCCGAAGATTATCCGAGTGTTGTTCGAAGGTCATACGAACGTTTACGAAGATTTACGAAGTTTGCCGAAGATTTTCGAGGAACATCTGAAGACGTTTCAACTTTCGGCTCATTCTGCATTAAAACATTACAAAACTCGTCAGAAAACATGACGTCATCGATATCTTCACGATTTTTCTCAATTAAAGAAAACTTTGTTATTTAACAAATTTTCCCTTAAATATGTTATTTAGATCCTTTTTTTGCTGTAAAATTGCAGAAAACTGGTTAGAAATCTAACCCTCAAAGGGAAATTAGTAGATATTTAGAGAAATTCTCTTGATTGGAAGCAGCGTTTTGGATTTTTCGGAGCAACTTTCGAGCAACTTTTATTATCAGAAGCAACTTTTTTGGATTTTTGCAGCAACTTTTGAGCAACTTTTTAAGAAATTACGGGCAACTTTTCGGGAAATCTCGAGCAACTTGTGGAAAGCCCTAAGCATAGCTCTAACCGAATAGTAATTGCTTAGTCTGCTGAATGATTGATGGGAAATT
>NW_027557890.1:0-1874 GCF_052425735.1 Oculina patagonica
TGAGTTCAAAGTGTCGGTTCGCGTCTTCGCAAGCGCGACTAAAAGTTTCGAGCAAGGCTTCGAGCTTCTAAGCGTCGGTTTGTTTTTTCACAAGTGTGAATAAATCTTAACAAGAGTTTGAGTTCAAAGCGCGAGTTTGCGTCTTTGCAAGTATGACTAAGCGATTCGAGCAAGGCTTCGAGTTGTAAGCGTCGGTTCGTTTCTTCACAGGGGGCCCAGACAAACTGTTTGTGAATGGACTGTGCACATTTACATTTTTATAGAGAATGTATGAAATTTACCGAATGGTTTGAAGAATTGCGTATATTGCTGCAAAACATTAACAATTTTGAGCTGAATAAATGTTAAGTTTCCTACCTTTTGTGTAGTGACGTTCTTTTGGCTTGAAATGGCGAATTTGAGTCGATTGAAGGGTAATTTGGTTTCGCTGTTTACTATACATCTAATTATATGGAAAGGGTGGAAACTCCAACAACTCCAAAGTAGAACACTTCCAGCGCCGAGCCGAATTTCGACCTGATAATCCTATCGCACAGCTTTCAAACTACGCACCAGAAATGAGGAAGGCTTGACGAAACTTCTCGTATCATTTGATCGAAAATTTACCTAAACCGTCCGGAACAAGCCCTCGAACGAAATCGGGTATCCAAAATTTTTAAGCCGTCCGAATGCGTAGCACCAAAATGTGGTGCCGAAGGGAAAACGCTATTCCCCTGCCTCTTTTTGATTGGATTCAACTGAACAATGGTCGTTCAAAAATTTGTTTGTGGATAGGGAGGCAAAGGCAAAAACCAATACTCAGTAGTATAGGGAGTGATGTCAATAGTGCGACACAACCTTAGCACCCTCGCGCAAATGCCAATTACGACGGCGATGCCAAAAGCGACACATTATTATTTAAATATGCGTCGTAGTAACTTGTATGTGTCAAACTAATTATAAATATTCATACCGACTTAAAATAAACGAGTAAGTATCTAGATCTAGTTGTTATGAGTTTCATTTTTAAATCTAGCTAACTTCTAATAAAAGACAGTTTTAATTTTTCAAAGAAAAATTCTACAGCCCTACAAAAAAAATATCAGACTTTAGGCATCCCACCTAATTGTTTTACAGAGACTGCAAAACAATTCATCCACATGTGAAACTCTCGTGCAAAACAGTTGTTGTGATTTGCCATTCTTAACATTAAGGTCCGACTGATTGGGAAAACCCTCGCGAGCTCCGTCACGACTTTCGTAGCCGTTAAAAATGTAGGCGATCGCGAGTTTGGTGAAAGTGGGCTATTTTCGGGACTAAAGAATAGGTCTAAACATGGCAAGATACTCGGATTTGAGTTCCTTTATTTTTTTCTTTCCTTTTGATTTTTACATTTTTGGCTGCAATCACTCGGAAACCTTGACTTCTGAACAATTTCAAAATCTACACACAGCCGAGGCTGGGCACAATATTCTTGTAGCTAGAGAGGGTGGGAAAACTTTTGTGGTAAAGGCTATCAACAGTCGACGGCTAAAGCTGGGGAAAAGTATTCCATTGATTGTGCCAGCGGTGTTTCTGGGAAGTGTGTATTTTGAAACAAATAAACAGACGTCAACGGAGGACTCCTTTGACTTTGACGCAAACAAGTTATTACGACGCATATTTAAATAATAATGTGTCTCTTTTGGCATCGCCGTCGTAATTGGCATTTGCGCGACGGTGCTAAGGTTGTGTCGCACTATTGACATCACTCCCTATACTACTGAGTATTGGTTTTTGCCTTTGCCTCCCTATCCACAAAACAAATTTTTGAACGACCATTGTTCAGTTGTATCCAATCAAAAAGAGGCAGGGAATAGCGTCTTCCCTTCGGCACCACATTTTGGTGCTACGCA
>NW_027557891.1:0-14061 GCF_052425735.1 Oculina patagonica
TATAAAGTTGTTGGTCAAATACATGAGAAAATGCCAAATAAATGTTGTACTAGAATCAGCAGATAAATTTAAGATACAGAAAAGCCCATAAAATGTTTTTTGTATGCTAATGGTGGGCTGACGTGGAGTTATCAACCAATTTAAAGTTTTTCTCAAAAGTTTTAAACGGGTTAGGATGATCTTTAGGCAAAAAACTGTACTTTTAACTTTTTTTGTCATAATTATTTTCGCAAAAAGTAAATTTGGAACCTTGGATCACAACCGCTCTGATTTAGAAGGATTTGGTTACATCACACACGTTGTGATTGTCAAGGCTACAATTTTGACAAAACCGTTGAGAAAAATGCGTTAATCACTAGAGAAGGAAAGACTTTTCTACGAATCGCTTTACAAATCAAAAAACTTAAACTCAGAAATATTCAAGGATTCAGTTTTCTTTAATCAAGAAAATATTTCTCCTTTATCTGAGGAAAAAAGGGCAGCCTGCGAAGGTAATGTTACCGCGAACGAATGTTTTAAAGCACTTAAGGACTTCCAACCTGGAAAAACACCGGGCACAGATGGATTTCCAGCAGAATTCTACCGCTTTTTCTGGTCCGAAATCAACAAAGAAATGACAGAAAGCTTTAATCACGCCTTCCAATCTGGGACGCTTTCTATAACGCAAAGAAGAGGGATCATTTCACTCATTCCAAAAAAATTTAAGGACAAAACTATTCTAGAAAACCTGCGGCCTATATCGCTCCTAAACGTAGACTACAAAATCCTCACCAAAGCCATTGCAAAAAGAGTTAAAAAAGTGCTACCTGATATTATAAATGTTGATCAAACCGGTTATGTGAAAGGTCGGTATATCGGCGAAAATATCCGCTTGATACAAGATGTAATACACTTTACAAGCCAAATGAATGAAAAAGGAATTGCTATTTTCCTCGATTTCAAAAAAGCCTTTGACACGATCGAATGGACGTACCTTAACGCCGCCCTCGAACTATTTAATTTCGGACCTGATATTATGAGCTGGATTAAAATAGTATATAAAGATGTCTCCAGCTGTGTTGTTAACAACGGCCATGCTTCTACCTTCTTCCCTTTACAACGAGGCGTTCGTCAAGGATGCCCTTTATCGGGAATCCTATTTGTCTTAGGAATCGAACTATTTGCAAGAGCGTTAAAAAACAAAACTTCCATTAAAGGGATCGAAGTCGACAATCATGAAATAAAAGTGGCACAATATGCTGATGACACCACCGTCTTTGTCCGTTACCTTATTCTACTAGCGAAATATTACATTTTCTGCACAAATGGTCTACAAGATGAACTTTGTTTCCAAAGCTTTCTACTACGGGTAAAAGACAAATTGCAAATATTTAGGGAGATCGCAATTGCAAAAAAATCATTAGAAAATTTTCAGCTAACATGGGCCTTTATTTTGTAAATCTTAAAATTATAAATATAGTGTAAACATAAATAACCGTTTAAACATCTGTTATAGCTTTTAGAATTGTATGTGGCGACTATGATTAGTAAGTACATATAGGGAAAAGACAATGTTATGTCAAAATGCTGTAATTAAATGTTTGTAAGTGATGTAATAATATATTGTAGTCTATTGAAAGTAATGTAAATAATATACTGTAAGCATTATCCCGTGAATCTACGTAAGTACTGTTCTGTAAGTTTTGTTGTGTATTATTAATAAAAAAAAAAGAATAAAAAAAAAAAAAAAAAAAAAAAACTAATTTCAATTGTCAACGAGCCAGAAGCGGATTTTGCAGACCTTGACTCGGGGAGGGGAGGAAAGAAAACTTCTTTCCGCCGTACATATATCGCTGAAGAGTTTTTTTTACTCAAAACGTGCTGTTTTCTCAAGTAGTTTTGTACAGTATGGTAGATGATTTTTTGTTTAACACCAAAGCTTGGGGGGGGGGGGGGGGGGGACTTCCATATGAAAGGCCGGGACAATGCTCGTCGTCTCGCGTAGGGGAGTAAATTACGGATTTTGGTCTCACGTGAAGAACGTCTTCATGCTGTGTTGGCGGTCTTGACTGATCAGGCATGAAAAATGGCGAAAAACGCTCGAGCCACGTCCAGATTGGTCTCCATTAGGGTTCAATTTAAATTTTCCGACTACTCCCCCTTCTTTTACATTGGAGTCCCCCCCCCCGGAAATACAGTATGTGAATTAACAATGTCTTGTAAATAATAAAGATGGTAAATTTCAAGCTCGGTGATAAATAGTGAAGCAATTATTCAACATGACACGAGCGTGGGACAAAGAAAAAATCTGAGTCCCCGACGGGAATCGAACCCATGGCCTCCCAGATAACGGTTGGGCGCTCTAACCAACTGAGCTACGAGAGACTCGTTGTGAGCGAGCTCACTAACAATGTCTTGTTTACATTATTTTTCATAGCTGGGTCCTGGCGGGATCATGGCGTGCTTGCAGGGATTCCTCTTAAGACACTTATTGTACGATCAGCCATCAATAGAACAAGTTAAAAGGTAAATGATCGAACGATTGATCGACATGCTTTCTTCCATCATTCGGTTCGATTGTAGACTCTGCGCTGGCTCTCATTTGCCATCAAAAATCAAAAGAAGATGACATAAAAAAGTGATGGTGGACGTGGTTTTTCACTTCACGATTTTTTGTTTTTTGAGAGCGGGAACTTTTTCTTCAACGATTCTCTTCCTCGGTGGCATTTCTCTGATTTCGCCATTTCAACTCCTTTTAGATGTCGATTTGTTTTGTTCTTGAATCATGAAGAACCGTCGACAACTACTTCCTTGCCAATGAAAGTCTCGTTTTTCACTGAAAGCACGATTAACCGTCACAGCAAAATGATTTTCTGCCATTTCTCGGGAAAAACCAATGGATATGAGGGTCGCCGATATTTTAATTTTTTTTTCCTTTTTGGCTGTGTAAATAGGTAGTGCTGCGCTGGAAGGGTTTGGAAGCGATGCCGAAAAATTGAGATGCCATACTGGGTCATACTGAGATTTTAGCGCGTGCATGAAAATGGGGTTACTCTCATGAATTACAAGTTGTCGCTAATGCTGGGTTAACCTTATCCTTCTTTGAACATGGTCATGGTGATATCCGGGAATAATTAGTAACACAAGAGTAAATGCCTGAAATGAACCTGACATCTTCAATTCGTTTTGTTTGACAGCATGTTAACACCCATGTCATCAGACCGTCAGAAGGCGCTGATTACCGCCATGGCTAAGATGCTGTGGCAGGCAGGAGGACACAAGCATGCTACGGTCGCACTGTGAGTCTGAAACAAGTAAATCCCCCCCCCCCCCCCCCCACCTCGCCATCTCGAGGAAATCTCTATTTAACACTGACAGGGGTGCTCGGCGTACCTTAAAGGGGTAAAAAATGGGGTGTTCTTTTTTCAAACGAGGGTGTTTTAGGCCAAGTGAAAGAAAAAAATGTTTTTCGTCCGGATTTCTATAAAAAAAGAGAGCGGGCATGCGCTTTTTTTTGTTATGGGTTTTTTTCCTCCATTGTCAAATTTTCCAGAAGCGAACTTGCAAAATAAATCCTGACCTCTACAGTACGGACCTGGCGTGCCGAAGCTCTAAGCTAGGCACACACTAGGGGATTAGTCGCAGGGACTTATCCCTTAGTGTGTACACGCTAGAAAATTAACCGATTTGTGGGACTATTGGTCCCTGCGACTAGTCCCAGAAATCAAAACAGCTTAATTCGTGGGACTAGTCGCAGGGACCAAAAATGTGGTCCCTGCGACTAAAATTTCGATGCAAAATACGAGTACACATGATTTCGTATTAAAACGCAGACAAAGCCATGTCTTACAAAATTTTCTTTGTACTTAATTGAGGAGTAATGCCTTAGGGTTAGGGTTAGGGTTTTTGTTCGTTCCAACTTTCCCAGTAACAAATATTTAAAAAAACGGCCCCCAAAAAATGAAGCGGGCGAGGACGAGAAACATTTTTTTTACTTGGCCTTATAGACCCGCTTCAAAAATGTTTTGGTTGTCTGGTCAAAAATTTTTGGCTGCGAAGTTGTGACTCATTTAATTAAATTGAAGAGAATTTCATGGAAGAAAGCCCCTCTGCCCTTTCCAGTCTTGTACACTGGAATCTCGATTTTTCCAACCTCCAAGGGAAACGAAAATTGGTTCGAAAAGTCGGGAGAAATTTTCCTAGGCTAATATTTTCAAGGTTAGTTTCCCGTGACGTGGTGTCTTTCGTGACGTGATGTCTTTCGTAGTGGTTATTTGTGTCGTCACGCAACGCAACCCAGGTAACGGCTGCGAAGAACACCACCCGTGACTTTGCTTCTTTCATTTGTGATTACAGGCCGTGTGGTGAATGTAACTGGATAACAATGGAGGACTACAGAGAGGACCAGCTCACAGAAAAGGTGCGGTTGATATAAAGACTTTATCAGTACAGTTTCCGAGAGTGGTTATAATGGAATTTCTTATTACAATGTTAATGCATTGTCAAGCAGACAGCTGATAAGAACAAAGAAATCCAAACCGCCGACCGCCCACTGGTTAGCTCAGTTGGTAGAGCGCTGGACTACCGTGCGGGAAGTCTCGGGCTCGAGTCTTAGAACGGACCAACACTCAGGGTCTTAAAATAACTGAGGAGAATGTGCTGCCTTTGCAATGACATCTGCAAATGGTTAGATATTCTAGTCTTCTGGGATAAGGACGATAAACTGTTGGCCCCTTCTCTTGCATCTTCAGTGTAAATGGTCAGCAGGGGACGTAAAAGAACCCACACACTTATCGTAAAGAGTTGGGCATGGAGTTCCCGGTGTTGTGGTCTGGTCCTTGCCCATCATGCTGTGTACTGTTGAAATGCTCGTAGATATTAGCTGTACAAGCTACTCTGAAATCCGAGGCTAAAAAAACATGATGATGATGATGATGACAACTTGCGATATGGTCTTGATGTACCATCAAATTCTCAGAACTAACATTCACAGAAATGTTTGAATATCATTTAGGAGAGTGAATGTTTCAATAAAAGATACCCGAAAGAACGTCTTGAGGTGGTCTTACGGTTAGCCTGTCGGACTTCAGATCGGGAGGGGAGAGGAGGGGAAGATTGCACATAAATTGATGGGGGTGATCGCCTGAAATGTTAAAAGGAACCCCTATAAAAGATACCAGAGGTACTGTTTTGTGGGCGCGTCTTCTGCCTTTTGAGGTACGTTTTGTGTGTACCTTTTCTAAAGCGCAAGGTAGTACCAAGAATTTTAACCCTTAAATGCAACGACGATCACTGCCTTTACTTTTACATCGGAGTCCCTCTCCCAGGGGCGTTAGATGGCGAGGTCCGGAGCAGTTTGAGTGCTGCAGCTGTCCTTGTGTTGTGTTGTCAGGAAAAACTACGGAAACGGTTTTTAAAGGTCTGAATTTTGAAAGCATCGAACAGACAAACCTCTTCTCCAAATGCCAAACCAACTTAGCTATGAAGACCTTAAGGGTAGAGACAGGTCATTTTGGTTACATACGAGAGTTTCGGTATTATATTTTACGCGTAGATCACTGTAAACTGTTAAAGGTAATTAAACAGACTTCCAATAACACAACTTACAGCAATGTAATAAGATCTCGCTGCACCATATAATTTTCATCGTTTCGATGGCATCAAAAATGGCGGAGGCTGACTAGGGTCCTTTAAGATTCAGTTCTAAAAAGAAATCATATATTAATTGACGATCTACATGTTTTTGCTTCATAGCTTCATCTATTTAGATTCACCGAGTTCGCCGACCTTGAAAGATTCATTAAGAAGCAGTTCTCTTTTGTAAGTACAGTACAAAATTAGGATGTTTATTTTACCAGTCCAGGCTGTAAGCTTAGGGAATCGACATTTTGCTATGGTACCTTCACCAATGACAATAGTGCTGTTAGCTAAACTGGTCAACTCTTTCTTGCCTCAAAACACCAGAAAATATAAAATGGTATCAAAAAGCTGTTGGACAGAATAAATGGTTTACGGTCGATTCGAGACACATGTAAAGTCGATTCGAGACAACCTGAAATTGCTTCAATTCAGAAGTAAACTCGAGAAAAGTTCAGTATAACTGTTTTAGTTTGGTAATTTTTGTTATCTCTGTTACAAATAAGCTAAAATTCGCAGAAGCGACTCGATCGATCGACGTAAATAAAATCTGCGCAGGGGCCATCGTGATAAGTTGTAATAACTCGTTGTAACTCGGTAACTCTTGTTGACAGTCGTGATGTGGTTTTTGTTTCTTGATCGTAGGCATAACATGTTGTGAAGTTATAGAAGAAGTCTCAAAAATATATTGAGACAAACTCTTTTGTAAATAAACATAACCAAAACTTGGTCTCGTTTGTGTGTTCGTTTCATTTACAACGGAGGTTTATGTTCGCTCGAGCGAGTGCCTTCGAAGGTTTGTTTGGTCATTAATATATAGTATAGTATTTTGTATCGAAAGGAGTTCAAGTAATGGAGCTTGTCTCCAATCGACTTCACATATGTCTCGAAATCGACCTCGACTTGTCTCGAAACGACCGGATACCGAATAAATGTAGCTTGCTATGAATTAGTAAAGTACTAAACCTGTCGGGATTCTTTATATTGACTGGCCCTAAATTGTGTACGGATCCCTACTGGACTCTTCACTGAACTTCTTTACTCCCATTATTCCATTCCCCTATTGGCCCTAGCACACAGTGTACCTCTATCGATCCCTTAGTTAGGTTTTAACGGTTTACTTTTATTGGTCCCCTATTTGTGCACCTCTATTGACTCCTACATTGTTACATTTATTGGCCCCTTGCTCTACATTTTTGCGTCGATAGTGTGGACTTGCGTCCGATTTAAATACAGCTAATTCGAGAAAGATTGTCGGAAAAAAGCACTGAAGTGCACGCGACAAGACCGAAAGGTGGTCTGGGTATTCACCGTAATTTTGCATATTGGCCTTGAGGAAATGTACAAGTTTGTATTTTTGCACGCGAAGATTTTGTTTTTCCTCTCAAAGGGCTTTTTTCTGTAGCTTTACTTTTGTTGACCATGTCTATGAGTTTAGAAAATTCTTCTAGAATTCAGAGTGGCTAAGAGTACCTTGTTTCCACATGTCTAAAGAGAAAGAGAACGTGCAATTTCGCGTTTCTTATGTCGCCATCTTATTAGTATTCAGCACGTGCAGTCCGTGCAGTAGCTCTCTACTTCTACCCATACTACCTTTCGGTCTTGTCGCGTGCACTTTTGTGCTTTTTCCGACAACCTTTTTCGAATTAGCTGTGTGACCCGATGCCTTCTTTTGAGCGAGTTGGTATCAGTACATTACCAAGGAGACGGGCTAAGATTAAAGAAAATCATTAACTAGGCGATATTGTAATGGTGTAACACCTAATTCTTAGAACTGACATTTGAAGAAATGCACGGGAACCAGTAATGAGAATTTATATTTTGAGTTTTGGACTGCAGACACGTAACATAAGTAGTGTTATATACATCCTGCGTTCCCAGGTCTGTTAATTTAATTTTTTTCTTATTAATTTTCTTTTGTAGTTCGAAAGCATTAACGGAAATGGCTGCATTTTGCTTTTATATTCAACAATCTTGTCAAGAACAATTGAAAGGTATGTCAGTTCTTTTGCGCACAAACCCTTGCACTATTTGTCGAGTACAGTAAAATTTTGACTCACGCATATTAGTTGTTAATATATTTTTCATTCAATAAAAATTAATGTACTTTGACTCATTTTTCCGTGACCAATTTTTTTACACTTATTTTCTCCATTACATGTTACATGGTTTTCTGACGACTGCTCGAACGAAAGCCAACCGTATTTATTCGATTAAACGCCTCCCTCGGATAAACGCCGCATCATCATTAATAGAGTCAAAAAGCAAATTCAGTAATAATCAAGTTTGAGCAAGCCTCAAAAATATTTTCCTTGATTGTAACAATGTTTTAAGATATATTGAAAGTGACTTTTTAGACAAGCACTAAACCTTTTTCTGTTTTTAAAATTCAAATGTTCAGTTACCATACTATTGATAGCAAGAAATAAATTGAACTTTAAATAAACGCCGCCCTCGTATAAACGCTGCACTCGAATCACGAAAAATTTAATAAACGCCACGGCGTTTAATCGAATAAATCCCAAATAACCTAATTAACCAAAAAACACACAAACGACGGTAAAAGCGTAAAAGCGAAATTAACCAATAAGCACTCAAAGCAAAGTTGTCAGGCGCGGAAAAAATGTAACAGGTGCTAAGCGCGGGAAAAGTCGTGTGAACGTGAGCCAAATGACGATTGATTTGACTTGCATTCTCTATTTTCCAATTGCCCATAATACACTTTGTTTACCCCCCAAATTTTGCATAAACTATTGTTTTCAAATTCTCTTGGGAGGACTGCATATTTCCAAAACAATAGTTTATGCAAAATTTGGGGGGCAAACAAAGTGCATTATGGGCAATTGGAAAATAGAGAATCGGATTGGCTGACTAAACATTCCATCTGATTTGTTAGGGGCGTTTCACTGAGTTGCATAATAAACCATTTACCAAGTTCTGTTCAGCAAACGCAAGACTATGGTCGAAATCAAGCCATTGAAGCACCGCCATAACACTTATTGATTACAAACTTTTGTGCACGCTTTATTTGTTTTATATTTTTTTGTTACATTTGTTTATTTTCACAGAGTGATCGAAGACATAGGAGATCCGGACTCGACTCTAATGGGCCCTCACGACTCCTGCACGCAGGTAGGAAAGTTTGCCTCAAACAGTCAGACCTAAAAGTACTGTTTCGGCAAAATCCATTGTAAAGCACCCGAAGATATCCCGACTAGTTTTGTCCAATGCGAAATAGCACGAGCACTCCGAAATGTTGTCACGTGAGCTCGTCGCTACAACGCCAGGTCATGTTGCTTAGCAACGGATCTGCCGAAAATCACAGGCTCAGTAATTCTCGGGAACAGAGTTACACGTCCTTGTTTGGGAACTTAAGTAAATGTAACGTAAATACTCGACGTTATCAAAAAAATATAATACAAAATTCTTCGCTCTAACCCCCACAGGCCATGATTAACTTGATGCTTACCGGCAGAGCTGCCGCCAACGTGTTCAACGGTGACATCGAGTGCAATAAAAGTGGACGAAAACTGGTAAACTACGAACTGCGTTCTGTATTTGTACTGAGTTGTATTTTTTTTATAAAACTACTGAGTATGAAAGATCTTTGGTGATAAAGTTTGACTCGCCTAATTGTAGAAGAATGAAAAGAAAAACGATGGATTGAGCTGGGAGAAGCGGTGGGCAAACGCTTAGTAGAGTCTGAATCGAAAAATTCAGGTTTGACTGCAGCTCTGTGTCGTCCTGGGCTAGGCTAAACAGTTTACTCTCAAGGTTCTTTTCTCCACCCATAAGAAATGGGTACAAGCGAATTGTAAGGGCAACAAGGTTAAAAGCTGCAGCTTGTGATGGACTAGCTTTCCATTTCAGTAACATGTTTAAGAAAAAGCAGGTTGGTAAGCAATACTCCCGAGTATTGTGGATTTCTTAGCATTGGGTATATTCGATGACCCTGTAACCCTTCTTCTGGAACAGAAGGGGAAACCATTGCAAAAACCAACCGATAGTTTCTTGGGAATCCTCCTCAACCCTCGCCAGTTGCCCACCTTGTTGTTCACCCTGCCAACCCTCAGCATATAATTTTTTTCGTCCACAGGCCCATCCGTTAAATGGCATTAAAGATCGAAGTGAGATCGGATTCTTATCTCTTGACGAGCATCTCGATCCCAAATCATTTCAGGTAATATTAAACAGTAATATTACACGAATGAATCATTCGTGTAATATTACATAAGGCGAAGGAAAACATTTATCAATAGCGCTGTGGCAATTCCAACAATAAAACCGGAAAGCCTGTTGATGATGAGGTTTGCTGAGGCATACAAACGATGCGATCACAACTGGAACACTACACGGGTGCATACAAGACGTAACTTTCCTCTCTCTATATTGATTACTGACCA
Organism: Oculina patagonica; assembly: GCF_052425735.1. Classification (NCBI taxonomy): domain Eukaryota; kingdom Metazoa; phylum Cnidaria; class Anthozoa; order Scleractinia; family Oculinidae; genus Oculina; species Oculina patagonica. The sequence goes on from NW_027557891.1 coordinate 10,020, forward strand.
GGTTGGCAGCATGCTCAAGACCCCGAAGTTTCCAGTCTGGGTTGTGAAAACAGGTGAACGATACGGCGTGCTGTTCTCACTTAACAAGGACCTCGTCAATGATTGGTAAGTTAACTTACATTTTCGTTTTGCGAAAGACTGAAAGCTACTTTTGCTTGTGACTTTGCAGTGGATTCAAGGTTAAAACTGGCACGTGGAAACCCTTCCATAAATAAACTTAAGACGAAATTTGCCCTTCCTCCATCGCTCCCTCTGTTTCACCTACAGTACTATCCTTCTTTGCTATTCATCTCCACTTCCTTATCGACAGTGTAATGAGGATCTGCAAGTCCTTTTGTGTGAAGTCAGTTTGCCGAATAGCAACTGTCTAAGCAACAACATAAATCAGCTGGTTCCCCACCTTAACTACAGGAACACGCCTTTGGGTGTGTTGAGCCCTTTCCAACGCCAAAAGGTGTAAGATTTTGAAAAAGTTAAAGCTTACTGTATGCTCTAAAGAGAGCATGGATCCGTATCACGGGGTCGCGTGTTAAGGACTGTATAAATTGTTTTGTTTTCGTGCATTAACAGTTTCTCTTTTACCATTCACAGGAAGCTGGAACGAAGATTTGATTTGTTGTTTTGCACTGGATCGGCAAAACGAAACAGTGCCGCGGATGAGTGTGTATTAACCATAGGTAGGAAAACTTAATTTCTTCCGTAACTGTGAGGCAACCAGACAGCAGGTAACCAGACAGTGCAGCAATGCTGGTAATAACTGGAACGGTGTTGTGGGCAGCAACATTGTAGGTTTAGAGTAGAACAAAGGGCGTTTGTTTCGTTTAAACGGCGATTAATTTTTGTACCTTGCCGTTTATACCAACTTCGTTTTCAGAGTTCCCCCTCCAAGAGCGAGAGAAGAGAACTCCAACAGAGTTCTCTCGCTCTAAGGGCGTGGCGAGATTGACCCTGGGAACGAAGTTGTGTTTTCACCTGCCGGCAAGAAAGCACGACAGTTTCCTCCGAAGAAACCAGCATCTCGTTCTTTAAAAAAGCCAACCTCTTCGAAGAAGTTTATCGCAGCTTTCTTTCTTAGCTCGTAAACTGTAATGATCAGAAAGTTATACTGATCATCCGATTCATTGCTCTATCTGTTACACGTTTTTTGCAGACACAAGAGATGTGTTCAACCCTAATGACGAGTTCGGTGAAGAACCATCTGACTTGGAAAACTGTATTAGAACCAAGTGAGTTGGAAAAAGAGTCATGTACAGACTTTCTCCTATAAGTTACACTGTTTTCTTTTGCTCCTGCGGGAAAGGGGGCTCCCATACAAAAGGACGAAGGTGATCGTCCAAAGTTTTGAAACGATGGCGATCAATTACTTAAAATGCTTCTTACATAAAGCATGCCGGTGATCGATATCAGTTTGAAGGCACCATGGGAGGTTAGCGCGCTAGACTTCGAATCGAGCGTTCCAGGTTCGGGGTCACTGCGTTGTCACATAGTGCCTTTCTCCATCGACGAATATAATACTGGGGGTAACACTGCGACGGAAAAGCCACAAGCATCCCATCCAGGGGGGGGGGAGTAGAAAAACTCCTAGTCACTTCATGCTACGGAAACCGGGATAAACTCCGGCCAGATGAGCCCCTAGGCTCAATCACAAGCTTTTCCTTTTTACCCTAAAGCCACCAAAAAGTCGTTTTTGGCGTGGCTCGAATTTATTTTCACCCGTACTATTAAGGGCTCAATTGTAAAGCGAGGAGTACTACTTTTTATATTTTTTCACTAGTGGTAAACACGCTTTTACACTAGACAACAACTGTGCCAGTTTTTGGGTTTTGAGCCTTAAAAAGGGCATTAAATTTGGATGTTTTTAAAATACGGTGGTGTCAAAGGGACATAGATTTTCCCACTCCTTTTTTTTCACTTGCGACTTAGCTGCTACTTACTTGCGACTTATAGCTGCAACTTGCGACTTACTTGTGAGTTGCTAGCAATGTACTAATCCAATGTACACTTACGAGAAATAATGCGATCTCTGGTGCAGTAAGTCCAAGGATTAAGTAATTTTATCGCACATTCGTGCATTGTCTTCTATGCGCGAAAGTAAGCTGGAAGTACTGCCGCCGACGTAGAGAACATCAAAATGAAAGTAAAAATAGTGAAAAAATTCATAGCTATACATTACGTTCTTCCTCCCGAGAGCCCATGTTGTTTCTCAGCAATGTAGCCTGGACCTGTCGAATCACATGGCAACTTAGTCGCACGTAACTCGCAAGTAAAGGTGGATTTCCACTGACGCCTAATTTTTTACGTGCGTGAAAAAAATTAGAGACAATGTCTTTAATTTTTTTCACGCGCGTAAACGCACGTGAAAAATTGCGCGTCAGTAAAAATTCACCATAAGTCGCAAGTAAAGGCTGGTTCTCATATGATCGCCCCGATCGTCTCTGTCGCTTCTGTCGTTTGCAAAGTCTGAGGTGATTGGAGCAAGCAAACTTTTTGAAGCGACAGAAGCGACAGAGACGATCGGGACGATCATATGAGAACCAGGCTTAAACGCGCAGCGCAAGTCGTAGCTTAATCTCGCAAGAAAGTTGCAAGTCGCAGCTTGCAAGTAAGTAACAGCTAAGTCGCAAGTGAAAAAAAAGGAGTGGGAAAATCTGTCCCTTTGAAACCACCGTAGTTTAAGACCCGTTATGGCACATGTTGTAGTGTGACATCCCCTAAACCTTGCTGTCGTTTTCACTGTTTCCATAACAGATGGCCAGGGGCACTGATTGAAATTAAAGATGAAAAGAGCTGACAAACAGCCATGGGGCAAGTATTGTTCAACGTGCTGAGAATAGAATGAGCCCGCGCGGTTGTTCGTGGTTGCTAAGTAACACGGGGTGGTCGTAATGGCGACAAGCAGATCAACACGTTACAATGTTTGTAGTGTTCGTGCTTCTTTCCGATTCAGAAATAAAAGAGTGGGAAATTTTTGGGGCACGTCTTCGACTATTCGCGAAAATATCAAAATTTGTTTCTCTACAAATAAGTGTTTCCTGTGAACCCGACATGGTCCAGGTCTGTTATGCAATTTTAGCTATCTATTTGCTTTTTGTACTAGAAAAGTTCCTCACAATTCCTATACATTGTTGTCGAGTACGTAGTAAGTTTGGGCATCCTGTGTAGACAAAAACCTTTTCATAGTCACGAATAAGCCCCGTGGATTGTAAAATGTTAGATTTAGTGACGTGTGTCAATCCGATAAAGTTTGAAAATCTCACAAAAAAAAAACTATTCGAAACCCTCCGACTAATTGTGTTATTTGCATCACGATCAAACTCCTGCTTGTAAACGCATTCGATTTTGATTGGTCGAGGCAAGCGAAGTCCATCTGAATTGTGAAATTTTTTTTATCAAAAATATTTTTTTTAACAGAAGCTCTGTGGAAAAGCAACGGTATCCGGACATCACTGTCAAGTTCAAAGTAAATAAAATGCTGTACAAATTATTTTTATAATAACAGATGTTTACAACGTGCTTTTTTGAAAAAAAAGAAATGAATCAACAGTACATCAAGTTCTTATTTAACTGTGTTTTAAAAGTAAAATCAGCGTGCGAAGAAAATATTTTCGCAGGTCATTTTGTAATAAGCAACAGATTGTAGCCTGCTTTTTCAGTGTACAAATTTGAGTGTAAAAATATAATAAAATTGTAAATTTTGCCGTTGCGTTTGCGTTGATCTAGTTTTCAGTCTTCCGCATCGAAGGAGCGAGGGCCCTGGAAAGGAGATTGGCCTGAACTCCTTCCCAGGTCTATCGCTCAGTCTGTCACTGGCCCATTCTCGTCCCCATAGCCCTTTCGTTTCCCTTAGCCTGCTGGGCCTTGGCACGAGAAAACGAAGGGCTCTGGGGACACGTGCCGTGCCGAAAGTGCTGTGACACAGGATTTCCAGTCCTAGATTCTAGCACTTTCGTTCTTCATGTATGTAGTCATGACGTTTCAAAAGAATGTATGAGAGGGTCGTTACGTTTCTCGACTTCCGTTTAAGCCCCCTTATCATGGAATA
>NW_027557892.1:0-1873 GCF_052425735.1 Oculina patagonica
AAAATTGTAGACGAACTCAAAAGAAACACAGAAAAGCCAAAAAGGGGCATGGATGGACAAAATTTCAAAAGATTAAAACGGATTGCGTTCGGGTAAACTTGAAAAACGTCGGCCCGACTTTTTTCAAGTTTATCTCAATTTTTATAAAAGTGTCATTTACAATGCTCGAAAATCATCCTAGTTTGTTATGTGACCGTGATTTTGCTAATAAAAGACTTTTGCTCTGCCAATTTGCGAAATGTACATAGTTTAGAAGTAGATAACGAAGTACTTAGACAGCCATTTAAGGATTGAATATACACTTACAGTTTTACTGTTATACTTTGTCAGTATTTGTAATAAAATCCTCACTGTCTTTGCAATTAATTCATCGTGCTAAAATAAAGTTATTCATTCATCAGTCTATTCGGGTCTTAAGGTTATACTTCCTCTCCATAACATACAGTTGAAAAACATCAATCGTTTGTTTTCTTTCTTTTTTAGGACTTTTTGTTCGGCAATGTGGATGTTGGTCTGCAGAATGTCTTTGCTCAGTCGTACTTAGTCTCCACCGGTTGCCAGAGACAGGACGTCTGTAGTAACCATGCATGTAAACATGGTGGCGCATGTGTAGATGAGTGGAGTCAGTACAGCTGTCGCTGTCCTCAAGGATTCGTGGGCTCATTTTGCGAGCATCAAATCACAGCCACGTTTGATAGTGATGATAATTCTGGTCTAAAGTTCACTTCTGCCGCCAACATTACCTCGTTTTCTTTGGAGTTTTCAATTGATCCTACAATGCCGAGCGGAGTCCTGGCGTTCACAACGGTATGTTGACATGGGGTTATAAAAGAAGGGGAACTGATAAAAAGTGGAAATTATCGGCTGTTTCTTGGGGTTGCGGATGGTACGATTACCAAGTGACATTAATGAAAGGATTCAAACGCAAATAAACAGTAACCAAACCACAGCACAGTCACTAACCAACAATAGTTTTCACAACAACAAGAAATGCCCTAATTATTTCAGAATATACATGTACGAGTATTATGATTCCAGTACTTGGCAAATATTTCTATAATCCACGTTGTTAACGTTTTATAATCAGTATAAGATGGGGTCGGTAAGAAGCTCTCGCAAAGTCTTACATGAATGGTTCGCTCAGGGCTTGAGACTAACCTTGCTATATAGCCCAGTGGCTAGTGTCACCTTTCACTAGCAAAAACCAATTTTCTACTAGCCAGAACTTTCAAGCATGGTTTTCTTTTTCTTTTTTTCATTTCCTTCTTTCCTTCTTTTCCGCTTGTCACCTGAGACAAGCAGATGACAAATGTGACAAAATCGGCCTTTCTTCGCGAACAGTAGAACATCATGCCCTCTCAACACGCTTTTTTGAAAGCGCCCATGTACGTGACCTCTCGTCCTCGTTGTTCATGCAACCTTATTTGATCACCGATCAGCGCTCCCAGGCAACTTATAATTGCCAGAAACAGTTTTCTTTCAAGTGTCACTTTCGTCATCAGAAAAGTCTAAACAAAGTTATCGTTTGTTCACTTTTTGGTAATTTTAGCATGTCCAAATCCTTTATATTCTGTCAGAGCCGATTTCAATTTGCGGTTTCGTTATTTCACAAAACTGCCTGAAGTTTTTACTAGCCATTTTGGCTAGTGAAAGCCCAAAACCGACTAGCCAAAACTTAATTTCTACTAGCCTATTGCTAGTTGGTTACCGTTAGTCTCGAGCCCTGCTGAGTCGCTACCCTTCTGGAGAACAATAGAACAAACAACAGGAAAAATTCCCCTAGCCCTCAAAACAATAGCAACTGCTGCAAAAGTAGAATTGCAAGCTTACGAGAGCTGCTACATTACTAATAAGATGTCTCAGTGAACGCTTG
>NW_027557893.1:0-1872 GCF_052425735.1 Oculina patagonica
ACTTAAAGTATGTGGATAAATAAATCTCTAGTGTGTGACTGACTATTCAAATGAACTCGATAAACTAAAACGTATTTTTATTTTCATCGCCAATTATTCTCATTGCCCCTTGAATTGTAATACTAATTTTAGCGATTTTTTCAGAGCAAGATTTTGCGACTACAGTCAACTTCTCTAAAACGGACACCGTCGGGACCGGCTCTAACTGTCCGTCTTAGAGAGGTGTCCGTCTTATAGGGAGTTAAGTTACAGTAAAACGACTAAAAAAAACGGCAGGGACGGGACCAACACCAGGTGTCCGTCTTACGGAGGTGTCCGTCTTATAGAGGTGTCCGTAAAAAGAGAGTTGACTGTATTTAATTTAGCGATTTTCCGAAAAATTTTAAAAGTACATGTAAGTGATATCGTGTAAACCAGTTTGTAATGAACATATATCTAAGATGGAAATAAATGTACATTTAAAGAACAAACTCACTTGAAATTGAACAAACATTTCCATTGCCAGAAAGCACAAAGCTACCGGCATCTATTTTTTTAAAAAAAAAATTCAAATCGACTACCGTTAATTTTGTTTCCCTTTGGTGTAGGAGGGGAGTACTTAAAAGGGCTATGTCACGAGGATTTAGCAGATTTTTGGTTAAACTGCTCTGAAATTAGTGGTAACCAACTTAACCCATGGAAATCATTATCTTTGAACAACTAAGGAAGATATAACCATTATTTGCTGAGAGAAATCAAACACGGCTATAAATATTGATTTTTTTTTTTTGGAGACGCGCAGAAACCATTTGAAAAATTAAGCCTAAATCTTTCAATTCACAATCCATTTCCATCCGAGCCATCAGTAGCCAATGACGCTTGTTTACAGTTTCAATGCTCTAATAATAAATATAGTATTTTTTTAAAAAAATGGACTGTTATTTTTAAGTTTCTTATGACACAAATATAAATTTTGGCTGTTCAGAAATTTGGTAAAATCCATGACAAAGCCCCTTTAAATTTAACCGAGACAAATTTTAGCGAGCACTAAATTTAGCGATTTTTGTTCATCTCGATAAATTTAGTAGTCTTAAGGTATTTGTCGCGTAATCGCGCTCGTCATTTCAAATCTCCCCCCCCCCCCCGGTAGATTTTAGAAATTATTTGCCCGATATTACTCCCAGAATTGTCAGAATTATACTCCTCTCAGTCCAATGACTATTACAAATAGAAACCGTCAACGAAGCCAATATTTCGAAAGGCAACGTCCTTGTTTACCCAGAGTCATTACTTGTAAGGCCCTGAAGAAGAAAGGCATTTCACTGATCGATTACGAGAAATCGAAATTATATTCTCCTTTATAGAGCGAATAAAGAGGATATATAGATTAAAGATTATATCTGTCCTGATTTAAGAAAACAAGGCCCCAGGAACTGCCTGGGGCCAGCAACTCTCATAGCCCTCCCCTCCCTTCCTCCTGTGGATTTGAGAGAGCCCAGGGGCACTGCTAGGAAGTCTTCCCATGCTCGGTCACAGCTGAGCTCTCAGAGGTCTCAAGGCTTCTGAGCCAGCCCCCAAAAAACCAAAAGCCAGGAGCAGTCCTGACCACATTTCAAAGCAAAGTCTTTGAAGAAAACAAGCCAAAAACCTGACTTTAGCCACCCCCCAGCCGGATTGCAATTCAACAGCTGACCCAGGGCTCCCTAGGGTTGTTGGGTCAGGGCCCCAGCTAGCTGCCCATGCCCCACGGGGTCGGTGACGTTGCCCCCCTCAAATGTCTCGGGCCGCAAAGGAGTCCACGTTTTGTCAAATCCAGACAGATATATAGATTAAAGAGGATATCCTTTATAGAGCGAATAAAGAGGATATATTATGCTCAACCTCAAGGCCTTC
>NW_027557894.1:0-1855 GCF_052425735.1 Oculina patagonica
AAGTGATTGTCCTTCCGACCTACCGTAACCAAAACGATTCATAATAAGATTACGCCGTAGCGAGCACCACTCAATTTGCCAATAAACAAATTCTCTTACACACGAAACTGGACTCTTTCCATTGAAATCGTTTAAAGACAAATTTTGTATAAAGTAATCGTTGCTGCAACTGTAAAATAAGAAAAAGCGCTTAATTCAGAGGTTTTTGAACTTCGACGTATCAAACCATTGAGCCGAAACATTTTGGTTGTCACGTGACCGACCGACCGTACGTACGTATGTACGCACGGATTAGGCCTGAGGACGAGGCCGCCCGTGGCTAAAGGAAAGCAAGGAAATAGTAACTGCAAATAAAACTACGCCAAAATACAGATAACGGGTAAGTTTACTCAGTGACACTACATAGCAAAACATCTGATTTATTATCCAACTGCTCTATTTTGTTTACCTTTAAAGTGAGTGTATCAAAACCTCAGTGCATAAATTTGGCGTTTACGCAAAAACTGTTGCTCTCTTTCGACAGCTGGACAGGTAAATTGTAATTCGTATTTTTCCGAACTCTAAAAAAAAAGCAAACGACTTATTTTTATCGACTGGATGATGTGGACTTTCTTCAGTTAGATCTAAACGAAGGATGGCATGAAAGCGCGGCAAAATTTGTTGATATTGTCGTACCGCAGACATTCAGTTTAACCGTGAGCGATTTAAACTTGTCTTGCACCTATGAACCACCGCACGCATTTGTGCTTTGACCGCTTATTCATTGTTAGCTCCGGTAAGAATTAAATAAATGGGGAGCTCCGCTTTTAGGCTTGCCTAAATTTATATATTATACTGTTAATTACAAATTAGTAATAAAAATAAGTTCTCAATGATGAGGTAAATGTACAGAAAACAATACATGTAACTTCATTTTTTCTTCTTTCTTTTTTTCTAGCTGTGTAATTTTGTATTTTGTATTGTATTTTATGTTTGTAGTAAATCATGTAAATGAATAAAATAAAAAAACGTTCAAGCGGCAAAGACAAAATAAGAGTAAAAATAAAAAATACATTTTAAAAGTAATACATTTGCTTTTAAAACCAGAATTTCGAATTCCATGCGTGCCGGAACACAGAAATTTATATTCTTTCCAGACGCTCGCACATCTGATCATCGAAGCAATAACTCAGCCATTGTGATGGGAATATCACTGTTAATTAAGTGGGATCAGAATGAGTTTCTGGTGGGATTAAAATGCATGCAGAACAACTAGCTGAGGCCAAGTAAACAGTAACTCCATCTTACCGTGATGGCATTCTGTGTGCTGTTTTTGTTGTCAATTGCAACCGTTACCGAAAATAAAACCGGCACAACCAGATCTTTGTGAATCCTTGCAAGATTTGTTATAAAGTTCCAGTCCTTTTCAATCCAGTTTCTATCCGTGATGCTCCATGCTCCATATTCTTTGATAAGTTTCTCAAGGGGTTCACCTTTTAGTCGCTCAATCTCAACAACGTCCATGCAAGAGTCATAATAAGCCAGGGCCTTCCAAACTGCCAGTTACTACGGTGAAACAGCGATGGAATTGATTTGGCTCTTTCTTTTTAAAAGATGTACTACCATAAGACTCCGCTATAAATTATTATTGTCGAGCGATAGTTATTTTATTGTGATACTCACTATAAATAACATTTTAGAAATATTGATAATGTTTCATACTACCTTAGTACAATTCTTGTAAGTTAAATACTTTCAAAAGTAAAAGTAGTTACATTAGAACTATTGCTAAATATCTTATGTCATGCGCATTTGATCATATTAACATGTAGAATTTGCACGCCATAAGTATCGAAAACTATTATTATTATTATTA
>NW_027557895.1:0-1829 GCF_052425735.1 Oculina patagonica
TGCAGCCCCCCCAAATTTTGGGCAACTCAGATTTTTTGGGCAGCAAGAGAAATTTGGGCAAAGCCAGTTTTTAAAAGTAGTTTTCTTTTTTTTTTTTTTTCGAAAAGATAGATATTTTCTATTTTAACCTGAAGTCGGCGTGGTTATTATTTTCTTGACAATGTGAGACCAGATTTACTAACAAGATTTACCCAAGATTCCTTATTTCGAGAGGCGCTGATATCTTCGTAACTGTAGGACGCAAATTTCCGGCGGCCACCATTTCAAGTAGAGACGTCAATGAGAATCGATACATCCAGAAAGAACGTGGAATCTAGTGAGATGTTAAATTTAAAGAACCAGTGAATGGACAGTTTGATGAATGCACCAAAGAAGCGTTGCTTGTACGTGGAAGCCAGCAGTTATTATGAACTTCCTTTTCTAAACGTTTTATAACAATTAAATTCATATTTCCTTTAATAATGGACACAATGATGGTCACTCAATTTGGGAAATTTATGTCACGGTAAAACACGACCCTGATAAAGAAAGCTTCCCCGCGTTGCTAAATTTTAAAAAATCGACGGCGAGATTCTGAAAGCCGAGCAGAAAATGTACGCGAGTTTTCGTCGTTTGCGCGGATTAGGCTACATGACTGTTTCAGAAATGCTGGAGACAATGCACGAGAATGTTCTATTTGATATGTCTCCAAAGTTTTCTAATGTGGTACATATCCTCGCAGTGCATGATACTTGCTACATCGTGTTCTGCAGAAAGATCATTGTGTGCATTGCGCGGATTAAAAACATACCTCAACAGCACCATGGGGTAACGTGTCAGTAACATCGCACTTATTAACATTGAAAGGGCATATGTCAAATCTGTAGTCAACAATGAAAAGATCGTATCATTGAAATCTTCGGCCGTCGAAATGGCAGATAGCTATTTCTTTTAAGGTGATTTATGAGCTCATATGATAAATTCATATGCAAGAACTGCACGAGAATATTTTCTCTTCATATGTAGGCCTATGGTAGCTTATATTAGTGCATCGCGGGAACCTAGTTTCTTCTCGACTTTTTCGTAAAAATTTGGGCAACTTGAGATAATTTTTTGGGCAAATGGTTCACCGCCCCCCTGGCAAAAAATTGCCCGTACGCCTATAGACAGCATCCTTTGTACCTTAAAAAAAATTGATGACAGATTTGCGTTAATTGTGAAATAACTTCATTAGTATAACGCTAAGAGGTCGAACACACGGTTTTTTCTAAACTTTGAAGCATCTTGCTTTATTTTGCTTTCAGGTCCAAATCGTTAAGAGTTAAAAACTCGATAAGTTACAAGACAAACTACTGGAGGTCGGATGTTTGTATGTTGTTTAAGGTTATATTCATCGTTACAATGAACCACAACTTTAATAAACTGAGTTCTTTCCATTCTTAGTAAATCTAGTACTCTCTGAGTTTGAGTAGAACAAAACTGTCAATTTTGACAGTTGCCCTTTCGAGAGTAAATTCTACTTAAGGCCATGTAAAAGATAAAAAAAACGTTTCTCGTCCGGATTTTTATAAAAAAACGAGCGAGCGGTCGCATTTTTTTTGTTATTTCCTCCATCGTCAAGTTCTCCAGAAGCGAACTTGCAAAATAAATCTTGCAAGGTAATTGACCTATCCAGTGCGTCCCTTTGCGTACCAAGGCTTTGAAATTTTGGCCTGAATTCGTGTTAAAGCGCATACAAAAGCCACCTCTTACAGAATTTTCAGTTGTACTAACGTCTGCTGTTTTTTCGTTCCCAGTGGCAAGTAATAAAAAAGGCGCCCCCCCAAAAATGAAGCGGGCGGGGATGAGAA
>NW_027557896.1:0-1797 GCF_052425735.1 Oculina patagonica
AATTCAGTGCAAGAAATGATACTCACAGGTTTACGTCGTTTATTGGCTTGAAGTCGCGGTCACTTTCACAATCACGGAATTCTCAGGTCAAAAAGGCGTAACTGATCAAAGACTCAACTCAACTCAACAGGTCAAGAGATGAACTCAACTCGAAACACTAACTGTTTTCTTCTTATACAAGCATTACGTGCAGACGGGCTTATTATGAATTTCCGGCCTTGACACATATCTTTATTAGTTGGTCCTACAAAACACTCATTGGCATTACATAATCTGATACCCCACATGGGAGACCTAAATAAAACATCCACTCAAGTAAAGTTACGCAATCACTAGTCCTAGTCTTTGACACAGGGAAGACATGAGTTTTTCGATGTTTTGCAAGAAGTGAATTTAAAAAATCCATTCCAAGCACTGTCTATGCTGTCATTTGTTTATAACATAGAGGGCGGTACTACTGAATTCTGATTGGCTGAGACAGTGGACATTTTTTTCGACTTGTTTGCTTGTTTACAAGCAAAATGAAGGAGAATAGCAGTTATGTGGGGGAAAATGTGGAACCACATTCTTGTTTACTCTCAAGGGACTGTTTTAATTTCTCAAGGGAATATTTTAATTTTTCAAGGGATTACTTTCCGCTGTGGGTGATCACTTGCGATCTCGTGGAAAAAACGTGACTTGTCACATTTACAAACGTTCTATTAACAATTTTTAAAGTGACATGTCAGCTTTCTTATCTCAACGCACGCGTGTCTGGAAGGCGTTCTATAAAAAGCGTCACACAAGCAATGGATTGTGTAACTAACGCTAAAACACGAATAAATAATCACAAGGAATTCGAAACCTTTTGGTCGCTGAGTTGAGCACCGATCATCTTGAGAAAGCTGTATGCATGATTTCAGCGTGGATATTCTCGGAAAATATTGGAGGGATGAAACTAAAATTCGGCGAAGAGATAGAGCAACAACTCACCGATCGACAGCTATTGTCAGACAGGCGAGATTTTCGGTATTTTGGCGTTTATTCCGGTTTGAAGTGGAGGAGGTTGCTGCTGGCGGCCGCCGACTTGCAAGCCTTGTCTCCTCTTTCTCTCTTACCGGCCTTTGGCCGGCTTATTCAGAACATAGGCACGCTAAGCGTGCAGGAGTTATTTTTTCAATTTATGGGGTGGCTTGGGGTGAAACTGGGTGATTGTCCTGTTGGGATGGTTTATGCCATGGGTTGAGCTATTTGTGTATGGCACCCCACGGAGTCACTTTTTGCACAAAGTTTGCTTGCAAACAAAATAATTTTCACATGCATTTTGATACATCAGAACTGTTTTAATTAATAGGGAAATTTTCATCATTTAATTAAAAAACAAAACTAAATCAATTGTCAAAATGTCACAAAATGGCACGTTCTTATTCTGTTTAAAGTGGTTATTTTGTTGCTAGCTTTGCAGCAACCGTAACGGGTTACTTTTGTTTGTTACGGAATACTTTTGGCTTTTTGCCAAACACTGTAACATGATACCGTTGTTTTTCTCACTTTTGTAACATGATACCTTTGTTTGTTTTTTAAACGAACGTAACACGATACCCTTGTTTTTCTCGAAAAAGCCACGTCTCCATATAGACATTGAACGAAAAGTACAATAACAAACGAAGTAATAAACGAATCAAATAAAAAAACCACTCTCTTCGGAAAAGTTCTTTAAAGCGCAGTACACCTGGAGTATTTGTTTCCTGTCAAAACTGTTCAACAAAGATTTTCGTTCATTCACAACATAAATTCTATTCAACAAACAAGAACTAA
>NW_027557897.1:0-1768 GCF_052425735.1 Oculina patagonica
GGAAGTAAGACAATGCCACTTAGACAGGCAGGTGGGTGGTGAATAAAAACTTTGAACACTGTAGTTTGATATAGACCAGACACCCACTACTATATGAAAGGGAAGGGGAATACATATTAGGAAATTTGAATTAAACCCCGAATAGAGACCAATCTGGGCATGGCTGGCTCATGCTTTTTTGACCCGAAAAAGATACAATTTTTCATGCCTGATCACTCAAGGCCACCTGCCCCACCAACACAGTATGACAATGGCCGCGGCCGCACTTAGAGAGTTGACTGGGTTAATTTTTTTAGAAACCCGGTTTATGGTTACCATAAATAACTCGGTTAAATATTTTTAGCGGCCGCATTACGATCAGACCAGACTGAAGTGATGTCATGATTAAGCAATTTGAAAACAAGCAAAAACGGCCGGCTTTCATGATAATTCTATTACTTGCTCATTTTTTCTCCTGCTTTTAAGATTTATTTCAATACATTCTCGGCTAACACCGTTCTATTTCTTCCGAATGCATTCTACGCAAATTTCAAGCCCAGTTGTTTTGAATATGTTGATCTTCAGCAGTCGTTCTAATGCTCATCGCATATCAAAATCGCCTTCAAGACATTCAAGTGCACGTTTTTCCAAGGAATCGGCAAGAGACGGAAGAGTCATCAGAAACCATGAGAGCCCTGTCTGAACCAAATAATCCGCATTTCTCTGGTGGTTCTAGAGTTTCCTACTAAGGGGTGTTGAATGGTAAATGCGAGACTTTGCAAGACGGCGAGACTGATACCTTTTCTGCGAAACCGAGACCTTTTGAGAGCTTTTAGCCTTGCAAAAGAAATCGAGACTCCGAGAAGGCGTCAAAGAAAAATTTGAGATGACGAGACCCTTGAAATTTGGCTAAAATTTTGCGAGACACACATTTTTTGAAGGACCATTCACCACCCCTCTAATAGCAAGGAAAATTATAGAATTACGCCACGAATTGTGTCCGAACGCCATGTTTGCATGTGATGGAAAAGAATATCTTCTCTTGCATGGAGATGATTGACACATTTGGCAAATAAAACAATAGTTGAATCTGATAAGAAACCACTAACCTGGTTAAAACAGAAAGGTAGTTTAGAATTAACCTAACCCAGTTAAAAAATCTATTGTTCTTTGATTAATTTCCATGGGAACCGCTAACCTGGTTAAGAGTCGGTTAACTCTCCAAATAAGTGGCTGCACTAGGCATTTTTTAACTCGGTTAATTTTAATTGATTAAGTAGAAATAACCCGGTTAATTCGCTAGTGCTGCCACGGCCAGTGTTTTTTTATTTTTCACATGCAACCCTAAACAAGACTTTGCATGATGGCTAAAAAATATTGATGTTTTATCCTGAACACCCTAAGTGAGAACAAATTTTTTGACCAAACGGCAATGTAAGTAGATGCAAGTTGAAAACTTGCAACTCTGTTTGGGCAGGACTTGCATGCACTTGCGTTGACTTGCATTCACTGTAGTTGCAATCAAATTTGCACTTAAGTTAGTTCAATTTTTTCATGTTTGACCACCCATCACAAGTCTACACATTTTTTGCAGTTTACTTCATTTAAATACTGAATTGCACCTCATAGCATTTTAAATGACTTTTTGCAAACTTGTGTGCACTTGTGACTAAACCTACGTGCCTTTTTGGCCAGCTAACGCAAGTCTGTACTCAAGTTGAACTTGTTACTACTTGCGTTCACTTGCGTAACCGTTTGGCTATGGCTTTAGTGAGATGATGAGCGTTCC
>NW_027557898.1:0-1755 GCF_052425735.1 Oculina patagonica
ACAGAGATCTGCTGCCTATCCGTTATTCGAAAACAATTCTCGTAAACAATTTATTTCTTCTGTAAGTGTGGAAAATGGCAGATTTTGCCACTTACCATCTGTCTATCTGTTGACAGTTTCGTTTGTTCGAACAGCAAACTTGTGGACTACTACTTTCACTATTGCAAAAAAGGACAAAAATATTGTTGTTAACCTCAAAAATTTCTACTTCTGCTCACCTTTCCTTGATCTTGACTGAGCTTGAAGAAGATTAAAGTTTTTACTCCTTAGTTGTTTGTTGTTTCTAAACTGCAACCTGTTGTAGAAAAATAATATTTATGGTTAAATTTCTAGCTTTCCTGGTGATTCTTTGTTTATTTGGAATCAGTTTTATATTAATAGCTGACCTTATTTGGTATTTAATGTTGTCAAGAATTATGTTCGTCTCGACAAGACATTTTTCAAAAGGTGGTTAAAAGCATTAAATATAAGGAGAATTTGCCCGTCCAAAGGCGAATGCAAAACATCTTTTGGCAAATTTATGTCAATGTACGACAAATTAAAAGCGACTGTTGTCTTAAATTTGGACAAAGTTTGTCGATTCCATCGAATTGAGAGTAGAAGTTTCTAAACGAAAACGATGACTGTCGAGAAAGGCGGCAAAGTTTTGTTTCGCGTTTTAATTAAACACTACCGACAGTGAAATTCTCTTTTAAGACAAATTTCTTGCCAGGATCTCATTTTAACCATCTGCTATCTGTTGACAATTCCTTTTGTTTATAACGCATCGGTTCTGAGTTTCCAAAGAACTGTCGTTGCATTAATTTTACTTATACCCTAAGAATGTGCACTGGGCAAAGTTTGAGCGAAAACTTTTTTCGACCCGAAATGCGATGGACCGCTTTTACAGACAATGTCACTTAATGCGCAGGGATTTTTTATAATTTTTTACTTAATAGAAATCTCTTAACTTACTCTGCAAGAAGTTCTTGTTCAATTGTTGTATTCCGTTTAGTTAAGTTTCAAGTTTTAGTTTATTAATTCTGAAACGACGGTGTGAGTACTGGAGTTGCTTGAAAGGAATGCGATCAGTTCTGTTATGTGACATCAAAAGGAAACGGGGTATGTTCTGCTAGCAGATAACGAAACACGGATAGCATATATTTGTTGTATATACTTATATTCCACTTTGGGATACATGATTTTTTTTTGCGCCGTATAAAATCAATGAGCTGGAATGAAAGCGAATTTAAACAGCCATGTATGGAGAATGTTAGTTCCTGAGACTCAAGCTCTAAATCAAAATCTTTTCTTAATTACTTTCTATAACAATTACAATTATTGTCAAAATAGTAATTACCGATTGGAAAGATACTGTTCTCAAACATGTGATGTTACTCTGGGAATCCTTCAGTCTGGAAAGATTATCCACCTGATTAAAGTCATGTATGATAAGTACTTTTATCTTCACAAAAGCCATTATTGATAAGAGTACAAAAACGAGAATGTATATTCAATTGCTGAAATTTAAATATACTCTTCGGTTGAATATAGATGGATGTGAAGATACCCGGTCCAAACAAATAGCAATCAGTACACTATTGAGGTAAAATGAAACTTGCTATCCTTTCGATCTACTTGTAATTGTATTTGCAGTTACAACATATTGAAGGGACTATGTCACGGCTAAGTTATCTTATGTTATTAAATTTTGCCAAATATTCGCTATGAAACTAAATGTTTGCAAAGAAATTAATTCTTTGATACCAAATAACA
>NW_027557899.1:0-1752 GCF_052425735.1 Oculina patagonica
TGCGGGCCCAACAGATGCCCGCAAGCCTAATCTTGACAATGACCAGCGGATTGCGTTTTACGCGTGCGCGCCACGTTTATAAACCGAATAGAGAAGCGGAAGTTGAAAATTTTTGTTCTTCCATTAAGCACGATCGGAATGCGAAAATGTGTCAATCACGACAGTTTGTCGTAACACCGGAAAAGAAAAATCTGTTCTCCAAGAACGAATGCGAAAAATAAGTTAATCTCTCAACAGCTTGTCACATGAGATCTAAACCTTCTGTCACATGGAGAGCGTTATGTGTTGCTTATTGTCGAGAAATTCGTTATAACACTAGCCTGCGTGGCCGGCGTATAACACTGACAACATAGCGAGTTTACCGACTGAGAAAAATTCACATCCCGATCAGTTCACACTGCGTGCTCGATTACAATTCCCAAATCGACAATCAAAAGGTAATTTTGATCGGTTCGCGGCAATAAGCAAAATTATAAACATACATTCCCGTTACTCGGAATAATTGTCTTTTGTCCATTTTATCATTTATTTATCGACACAGATAAATTACGGGAAAACGAATGATTCCAACAACGGCTATTGTCGAGAAATTCGTTATAACACTTACAACATAGCGAGTTTACCGACTGAGAAAAATCACATTTCATATTCACACTGCACCGCAAAAATCCTTGCGTGACGCGTTACTCAGAATACCGTATTTATTCGATTGAGCGCCCTGGGCGCTTATTAAATTTTTAGACCTTGAGAGTGGGCGCTTATTCAAGGTGGGCGCTTATTCGAGGCTGGGCGCTTATTAAATTTTCACCATTTTTAGCGAGAAGTAAGTCTAGTTTGCAAGAAAACAATATATAGTAACAAAACGTAAAGATGTACCAAAACAGAATTTTAACTGTTAATTGAAAGTTTCAGTAAAATACTAAGAAAACTCGGTCTTCGGGATAGTCTCTTGGTAGTACTAAGCCAATTTCAATCTCAATTTCATATAGAATCAATACTCTTGTTGTGCACTTCAGTTTTTTTAGGGGTGGGGGTAGGCGCTTATTCGAGGCTGGGCGCTTATTAACTTTTCCTACCTACAGGGTGGGCGCTTATTCGAGGTTGGGCGCTTAATCGAATAAATACGGTAATTGTCTTTTTGTTCATTTTATCATTTCAGTTATTAATTTATCGGCACTGCCTACCAGTACCTTGTCTATGTGCGTCAAGGCCCGCACTTTTTAACCTGTGGTTACCACTAGTTTAGTATATACTAAAACAGTGGACAGCGCTTTTGGCGCGGACTGATTGGCTACTGGAACTCAAAATATCCTTTGCTATTCACCTCCGAACAACGCACGCGAGAAGGGTGTAATCTTTGAAGGGGAAAAACTAATCAAAAATCACTCTTTCGGGCTATATTATCTCACTGTTTTAGTATGTACTAAAACAAGTGACCACCTTAGTGTCGGTGGCTAGTCGCGGCGAGGTAAATATCCACCACTAGCCACCTCCACTTTGGTGAATAGTTGTTAAACATTGCGTGTCAGAAGCACCTTAACTTAATTAGTGAGATGGTAAATAACTTGAATCAATAATGATATTCGAAGTGCAATTTAATGTCATAAAACAGTTATTTTTTGCTATTATCAAGCAGGTATTTTTTGGACAGCCAAAGAGTAAACTACTCAGTCAAAAAAAAGCTGTCTATAGTCCCACTGGCTTATCCAATAGCCGTAAAAAAGCCGTGGACATTTTACTTTATCTCTCTCA
>NW_027557900.1:0-1728 GCF_052425735.1 Oculina patagonica
TAACTCATAGTGGAATAAAATTTAACTGTTTTTTTTTTTCTTATGAATCAAGGGACATATTTGAGATAGAGAAAAAAGTAAATGGCCCAGCAATTGATTTGAATGTCACTTCACTTCAACCTATGGGAGGTGCGGTGACCTAATGGTTAGAGCGCCGGACTCCGGATCGAGCGGTCCAAGTTCGAGCCCCGGCCGGGTTCACTTGTGTTGTGTTCTTGGGCAAGACACTTTACTCTCATAGTGCCTCTCTCCATGGGTAGCGGCGACATAATGCTGGGGGGAACCCTGCAATGGACTAGCATCCCATTCAGGGGGGAGTAGAAATATTCCTAGCCGCTTAATGCTACGGAAACCGGGATAAGCTCCGGCAGTGTGGGCCACTTGGCTCGTGGCTTCTCCTCCTCTCCTCACTTCAACCTCTATAGAGAATAAATATCTGAAACCCTTAACAGTCCACTTGTGGAAATCTTCATTTAACTGTCAGGGCAAGAAAATATAATTATTTTTGAGGAAACAAGGTTTTGGGATAGTGATACTACTTACAGCAATTTTTTCCATTATGGCAGATTTCTGGTGGTCATTTAACTCTGTCATTTCGACAATTCTGTCATGAACCTGCAAGGGTTTATATGTATATATTCAAGATTTATTTTTAAATTTCAGATAACTTCTGGTATTTATAAGCTTTATGAATTGATGATCGATAGCGGCAACAGAATATGAATGTGCCATTTCGCGACAATTTGATAATTAAATTAGTTTGGTTTTTATTTGAATAAACTGATTTCTGTTGTGGTGAATGATACAAAATCTTGGTTGTAACAGTTCAACCAAGGAAAATGTGCATTAAATTGTTTTGTTTCTGCTCCAAGCAAATGTTATGAGATATTTTTTGTTTATTTGCGAACAGTAACGTGAGATCTGTTTTAAGGAACATAAAGTTAAGATGTACAAAATCACTTAAAGTGAATGTGAGAAATCGTGAGAATTCAAGCAGTCCAAATACCAGTAGTAAGAAAATAGACAGCAACCCAGAACCCTGACGTAAACAGAACAATATTTAAGCTGGACTGACAAAAAAGGATGTGCTGTTTTCGTAGGCAGGTGGAATGAACAGTGTATGGTAAAGTCATGACTTACTGTCATCAACCAAGTAACAGAACGTTGATCTTGTATGTACAGTGTATCAGAAGTTTTTTCACGTGCGTGTCCGGCCTTGGTTACTCTGCCTTGGCATAAATACACACTATACCGATGCCCAAAAATTTTCACATTTGGCCTCCCAGTCAATAATTAGCTTTTTTTCTCACCTGGTTTATAACCTGAGCAGCTGCATGTCCTTCAGCTATTATTTCCTGTCAAGGTAAGTAGCAAGTGTACCAGTAATTGAAAGGCACTTCAGACAAGTGAAATACTAATTCAAGGAATAGGGTCTTCAAGATCCCTTCAAGATACCGAATATTTTGCATGAGGTATGAGTAGGGGAAATGATAATATTGAAAGCGATTTGCGATGCATTTAATCAACAGGTTAAAACCAATCTTAAAGTTTGACTGCCAAAAGAAAAGTTATCAGTTGATTGATTTCCTGATTATCAGCAGTTTGGGAATTTTCCCTTATCAAATTCCTGCTAAGCCATAAACCAAGCATCTGTCATTATTGTCTTGAGTTTCACCTTTGTCTATTTATTTACTTTTTATCAGAAGCACATTGTGGTATGGTATATAA
>NW_027557901.1:0-1738 GCF_052425735.1 Oculina patagonica
CTGTAAACGTCTTTGCTCTACACCTTTGTTATAGTAAAAACTGTTTCATGGAAACTGATGGAGTTCTTTTTATCGCCGATTTTATTTGTAAATAGTAAAATAAAGACCTTTCGAAGGTGGTAAAGCTACATGCCACATTTCTTGCATAAACATGGCCCAAGGCAGAAAGTCACGATGAAGCGCTCGTTGTGGGCTTCCTTCTTCTGTCTATTATCTCATAGATGTTTTCACATCACGTCATTTAGAAGGCCCTTTACTTTGTCAGAATATTCGGTGTATTTATGACAACTACAGCTTGGTACTTGTCAGCTCGTAAAATGAAAACAAAAAGTAATAAATACACAGTTAATTAAGGACAGAATTTTATTGAAAGGACTGGGCATTATTAATCGGGCGACCGATTCATCTACATCTACATTTATTAAGTTGATAAAATCTTATAAGACATCACATCAACTATTGTACATATGCATAAATTAGATTAAAGTTATATGACAGTATAGCAGGATAATTAAATAATAAGTCTTAATTACAGTTTACTTAATTACTAACTCGGACAACTGAGGGAGATGCAAAAAGATAAACTGAATCCAAACTGCCTCGTCCCCAGGCGTCCTCGTCCTTGGTCGTGCACGGTTAAGCTTAGTGTTGTGGGACTGACGTGCACGCGATTCGCTTGGCGTTCTGGGCCTGATGCGGACGGGGAAGCGGACGCCTGGCAGATCCTGTTCAGTTTCTTGGCAAAAATGTTCGGTTTCTCGTCAAAAGGCGTTTTAAAACGCTTTTAACAAGTTTAACGGTCAAGAAATCAACACTGGGAGCTACGTGGAAGTTAGCACTGTCAACATGGGGATTTTGACGGCCTTTCGGATCGTTTTCGTTGCTCTATCGAGCCGATTCTTTTCAAGCGTTCACTGAGGCTGGTTTCAGCAAAGCGGGGGGTCCCCTTGCTTTAATCTAATGTTGGCGGGAAATCTAGCTCAAAATCAGCGATTTATCCAGAGAAATGGTATGAAATCTGAGCAGAAAGATTGGACTAAGAAAATCCTGCTTTGATTGCGAGAAGATCGTAAGTGGCGGAGGGTGGAGAATCTCTGCCGTCGTTAGAAAATTAAATTTCTCCCGGGGTAGTCAATCGATAAAAATTGATATCGGAAAATCAATCGATAAATCGATAGTTACCGATAAATTGATTTTAAATGATATCGATTGTATCGGTCAATCGATAAAAATCGATACTCACACGCCGACGAAGTGTTAATTTTATCGATTTTTATAAGTTTCATCGATCGTTATCGGAATCGATAAAAATCATCCTCTTTCCGTTGAGGGAGCGTTTGATTGTAACTATTTGAATGTAGATTTCATGTGGCGGAGGAGTACAGAACATGAACTCTACTGACTCTACAAACGGAAACCACGCAGCGAAGAAAAATGACCTCTATCTAGTCGCTTCCTAGACCACAATCAACACGACTCTATTTAATACATAATGCCTCCATATAAAATAGAACCCTCAGAAAGAAGTCAGAAGTAAATAAGGTCAAAAGACCGAATTAAATCATATAACGGCAAATGTGCAAATGTCACGAACGTAGGAGTCATGTAGGCCTGTGGCGTAACCTCTATTTATTTACTATCTAAAGCTGATTTCAAATTCGACACACGCTGAGTATTACTAACAGTCTGTAGAAAAGATGTAGTAATTTTTACCGATTAACGAACAGGGAAGTTGTTA
>NW_027557902.1:0-1703 GCF_052425735.1 Oculina patagonica
ACATAGGCACGCTAAGCGTGCAGGAGTTATTTTTTCAATTTATGGGGTGGCTTGGGGTGAAACTGGGTGATTGTCCTGTTGGGATGGTTTATGCTGTTTGTGTATGGCGGCCCACGGAATCACTTTTTGCACAAAATTTGCTTGCAAACAAAATAACTTTTTCGTGCATTTTGATACATCAGAACTGTTTTATTCAATACGTAAATTTTCATCATTTAATTGAAAAACAAAAACTAATTCAATTATCAAAATGTCACAAAATGGCACGTTCTTATTCTGTTTAAGCGGTTATTTTGTTGCTAGCTTTGTAGCAACCGTAACGTGTTACTTTTGTTTGTTACGGAATACTTTTGGCCTTTTTGCCAAACACTGAAACATGATATTGTTGTTTTTCTCACTTTTGTAACATGAGACCTTTGTTTTTAAAAAACGAACGTAACACGATACCCTTGTTTTTCGCGAAAAAGCCATGATTCCATATAGACATTGAACGAAAAGTACTATAATAAACGAAGTAATAAACGCATCAAATCAAAAACCACTTTCTTCGGGAAAGTTCTTTAAAGCGGAGTACACCTGGAGTATTTGTTTTCTGTCAGAACTGTTCGATAAAGATTTTCGTTCATTCACAACCTAAATTCTATTCAACAAACAAGAACTAATTGAGTTATCGAATTGTCACGGAATGGCACGCTCTTATTCAGTTTTTTGCTCTCGATCGTAGTTGCTTTTAACAGCAAAGTTAATACTTGTACCGGTTCATTAAATGTTTGAACGAGATGTTTTACAGTTGAATTCAGTTTACTTTGGCCGCCCGCTTTGCGAAGTTTGTTGGGAAATTGGGGAAACTTTGTTATGAAGTTGCCAATTACGTTGCAGGATTGCGAATCAAACTGCGAACTTCGATAAGTTCCCAACTTCGACCCGACTTCAACTTTCGAAGTTTTGGTAGTTGAGGAGAAACGAGAACCCTGTTGCTCGAAAGTCATGGCGATTTCTGAACTCGAAGATTTTAGAGCTTGTAGGTAAAAGTTGAAGAAGCTTGAAGTGCAAGACAACGTTTCGTATCAGCGATCACCCAAGTGATTTGCCGATAAATAAATTTTATGCAGGTAGAAATTTGGTCAAATTTTAACTTTTTTGTATGAAAACACATATTTAACATTTTCTGTGAGGCATAATCTTCACTGTCTTCAATTAATTTCAAGTCTTCTGCGTTTGTAAACCGGATGAAACTGGATGGTTTATTGATTTTAATCGAAGCCGACACGACGCGACAGACTAATTTGTTAGAGACAACATGTTTACGGCTCGCTGAACATAAAAGTTTTTTGTATTTTTATGACATTTGTTTCCAACAGTTTAGAGTAGCAAAGCCCTTCTTGATAACATAATTATAGAAGGTTTTATTAATTTCGGGCCGCCGAAGTTAGGAACTTTGTATCGAAGCTCACAAAATACATTTCAAATCCATGATAATTCACAACTCACCAATTAATCTTCGAGCTGAAATCTTTTCAATCTGACGAAATTGTGCGACACACAATTTCGTCAGATTACTTCGCCTTTATAAACTGCAATTTGATTGGTTCTGATAGTACCTGAAATCTGATTGGTGTGACAAACACACATACTTCACTGACTGATTACAAGGACACGACGACTAAGAGCTATTTTGAAAAAATAACTCAAAAAAGGCTCCC
>NW_027557903.1:0-1696 GCF_052425735.1 Oculina patagonica
GACGAGTCCTCTACAACGCAACCTGGAGCAAGGAGCTTGGATGGGAAGTATTTGTCCAAAACAGCATTTGTGGCTTTGGGGATTAAAGGAAAGCCCACCACAAGAACTTGACACTGGTACACATTGTGAACTCTTGGGAATTACTCGCCCGTTGCAGCATTGTTGAGTGTGAGAAACATAGACGGCTCCTCTACAACGCAACCTGGAGCAGGGAGCTTGGATGGGAAGTATCTGTCCAAAACGGCATTTTGTGGCTGTAGCGGTTATATGTGCAGAAGTCCACATTTCGGGAGGAGTGGTCTCCGTGCGTCATTTGGAATTTCATCTGCAACCGAGGTTAAGAAGAAAAGATCTTATCATCATTTGTGTTTGCATAATGAAAAGTAAGAGATAATGCATAATTCTCCTTTTAGGAACTGCTTAGAAATGGTAACAGACTTCGTTTTGAATGTGAAATGGGTCTTTTTCTGCGAGATTTTCCCACAAATCCACCATAACAGTGTAAAATATTTATGTATTGACTGATTTGAGCAGGACAAATTTGACTTATCTGACTAACAACGGAATTCTGTTCTAGAATATTACCGGACCAATGCCACAACAACAGAGTAGCGCTTGGGGGCGTCGTTTAGTGTCCGTAATAGCGAGAGTCCGTTATTTAGCGGGAGTCATTTCCAGTCAAACCCTATTCGCCGGGGATCTGGATTTTGTCCGTAATAGCGAGTGTCCGCAATAGCGAGGTGTCTCTGCAAGGCGAGAGTTGACTGTATTTCAAAAACCTTTTTTACTGACCTTCATCAAGCATGTTTGTTTCTTCATCAGCATCATCTTCATAGTCTTCTTCCTCTGGTGAATTCTCGTATTCTTCATCTTCACTCAGCTCTGCAAAAGTTGGAATAATAAACAGTTTTATTTCAAACATAATCTTATTGTTTCTTTGATGTTGTTTTCCTTGTAAAACAAATGTCCTGTTTCCTTTTCTACTTTGCGGCAGAGTTCTCTATACATCACATTTACAGTTATTAATTTCATGCATTGATCGAGGAACAACACGGATCCTCGTGACTGAACTAAGCTGTACATGATGGATGCAGCATGCTGATAGTCGAATAGGATCATTCGGGTGACTGAAAAAGTCTTTTCACTGCATGAGTACAGTACAAACCCGCGAGTAAGAACCTATTAATTTTAAGATTAGCCTAAACAGGTTCTTACATAAAGGGTTATTAACACAAATTTAGGCTAATTAGGTTCTTAATAGGTTCTTCAATATTGTTTTAGAGATTTTAGTGGTATTTGGCCTATTCCTTGTATAAAATTTGCATACCACATAAGTGCTTATGTAAAAATGAAGCACTAATTATTAAGAATATGACATGATAAACACGCACAGTAATGCTTTGTCCAAACTAATTTTCCAAAAGTAAACATTTTGAATCCTGAATTTTAGAAAATATTAGTAAGAACCTGCTTCCAAATTTGAGACTAAAAAGGTTCTTATAAAAATGGTATCTAATTTGCAAATTTTAGCCTAACAGGTTCTTAAATGCTATGTTCTTACTCGCGGGTTTTTACTGTAACTGATATCTCGATAACTCGAGCAGATTCATTCTTTAGAGTCACTTGAAAGACTACTAGTCTAAAAGCTGTGAGGGGTTTAGTTCAACGAATTGTGTAAGTCAAAGAGAAACTGTTT
>NW_027557905.1:0-1694 GCF_052425735.1 Oculina patagonica
TATGATATGATCAATAAACATAATAAAATAACTTTTGAATCAGTGATGTTGAATGCTATAATCAAGTTACTGTAATGTTCGTTTCAACCCTGCTTGCACACAAAATACAAACACGGCAAAATTTTGAGTATAAACAGAAAGTGAATGAAGTGTCTGAGGCAGCAAAGAAAGATACCTAACATGGGTTTGTTAAAATCTGAATTCTGTGCCGGAATTGAAAGCTGTAGTGGCAGTCAATTTTTAGAAACGAATAACAATTAATTACATTTTTACCTCAAGGAATATTGTTATCAGGATAATCCTGAACAAAGTATTAGAACTTTTAAACATACAGAACATACATCATTACATGTACCTGGAACATTTTATAAGTCTAAATGTTTTTATTAATCACTGAAACATTGAATGTGACACACAGAAACGAGATCCCATCTAAAAATCTGTGCTAAATTGTATTAAGCCTACGAGCAGGCTCTATTTGAAACTTGTACTACAATACTTCAACTGTCATAATGGCCTGATGAAAAATTATATTCAGCTGCATTCGACATATTAAGGCCGAAGCATCTTTCTTTCGTTTACGATGCTTTGGCTGTCAGCCTTGAAATCAACATCTTGTGCAAAAAATCCTTTATAACGAAAAGTACAGCGCAGTGCGGTGGAATCTTGAGTTACCAAACTTCAGAGGAAACGAAAATTGATTGGAGAAAGCGTGCGTTAAATTGAAGCGTAAATCCACAAGTAACATACATCCAAGGAAAACAACCACTGGTTTTAGTTATGCGGAGCTCGAGGTTCAAGAAAACGTGGATCCATCGGGATTCTTCTTATCCCATTCAAGCTTGTTATATTCGTTCATGGAAGACTCGGGGACCGACGCCATATTTGCTCAGCGTCCTACTGGAGCTTAGTCCTTTCGCGGTCTGAACAATGTTTTGGTCCGATGAATGAGCCAATCAGAACACAGGAAATCATATATCCAGTTCTGGTTATCCGCCGAGCTGTGTATGTCCATGTGCATGATGAAGATACAATTAGATTCATTAGACAATTGATAATTCCGAGACTCCCTGAATTTTTTTTAGCAGATTTTCTAAAAAAAAATGACCAGTCCATGATCCAGTAAAAGGTTTCAACAAAGTGGGAGATAAAGGTACGGGAAGCTGGGCATTTGCTAAATGATACAAATGACCGTCAATTCAAATAAATCATGATGTAATATTCCGGTTTTCGCAAGTAAGCTGCGATGAAATGTTAAAACGGGCGCTGACGAAGATCATTAAATTTTCATCAGTCTTCGAGTTGCTTCCCGCTTCTATGCAGTAGCTACGTAGGTGGAAAAGTCACGCGATATCGTAAAGAGGCAGCCCGTGTTTTGACCTTCTCAAACTATGACGCGCACGCTGGTGATTTATTCGAAATTCTAGGTTAAAACTAGACTGCTTGCAGTCCGTTTTTCTCTCGAAATAAGGGAGTGCGAGGCTAGGGAGGGTTTAAGACTCGCGAGGAAGGATTGGGGCGAGACAAGAGTCTACTTGTTATTATTTGTTCTGCAAGGATATCTGGCGTTATTAATGAAGAAACAGGTAAGTTTGTCACGTAATTTTTAGTTTTGCTTTGTTTGTGAGGCTCACATAAACATTGCAGCCGAGATTGCGCAGTACGGACTGTAATTCATCTTTAAGGCAGTGGCA
>NW_027557906.1:0-1675 GCF_052425735.1 Oculina patagonica
ACATGAACACCAATGAAGCTTAACTGTCGTGCCAAGAGAAGCGTACCCCCCTAGAGTACATT
This sequence comes from Oculina patagonica, assembly GCF_052425735.1. NCBI lineage: Eukaryota > Metazoa > Cnidaria > Anthozoa > Scleractinia > Oculinidae > Oculina > Oculina patagonica. The sequence goes on from NW_027557906.1 coordinate 63, forward strand.
AATGAATTGATTAATAGAGTCTGCAATTAAACAAAACGCGGAATCAACCGAGCATGACATCCACCCAAGAAATGCCACGATCCTTGAACGAGGAATCTCAAGTTACACCAAGAGACTGTTCCTAGAGTCGTGGCACTCTACGGTGGATTCCAACGCGGTTAACGAAAGGAAACCCCTTCCGCGCGCTTACACTCCATTGTTAAGGAATTAAAGATTGGATGGCGTATTCAAACATGACTAGCGCGCGCTAATATTATAACGAACTCATTTTCAATAGTCTGATGAAGGTGGACAGAGGCCACCGAAAATTTAGTGTTTAATAATCTCAGATCGGATGAATCATTCTACTGGAATTGATTAATGTTTACTTCAAACCAGGCGACTGTGATCAGAAACCACATTTTGATTCGAGCATTGATCCGTCCTTATATTCTTGACATTCTTGATAAGATGAATGCATTATTGAAATTGACTAATGCACCTATCAATGTAAATCCCGCGGGGGGGAGTGCGGGCAAAGGCACGGGATTTGACAACAAGAACGATCCCCTCTGTCGGGCATTTGACTGCGAGTCGCGTCCCGGGGTTGGGACATTTGACTTTGATCGGGAAGCGCCTGGATCCAATCTTCAGACGCGATTACCAAGTTCTTCCTTCTCGTGGCTTTGGAAATCATATGCTTCATTGCAAGGTACGATTCTGAGTTTTTCATCGGCATTTATCTGCCACTTTTAACGCCATTTAGTCGTAAAATAGCGATTTTAAGAATATTTTACTTTCAAGTACATTTGGAGTAGGAATCCTAAGGGAAATCTAAGACGTCCGTGACCTTTTATTGTTTTCAATATGAATACCGAAACGGTTGGATTGACAGAAAATCAGTAAAGGTATGTAGAAAGTACTTGTTAGTTTGTTTTAGAATTCTGCCCCTGGGTGGGTCTTCTTAGGTACATTTGAACAAAAATATTTTTCCCACCCTCGGGAATTTGACTGCAATTTTTACTTTTTTGTAAAATCCCCACCCCTGCCCCGCACTCCCCCCCGCGGGATTTACATTGATAGGTGCATAACGGATTCAAATTTCAAATAATCAATTCATTAATGTACTCTAGTGGGGTACGCTTCTCTTGGCACGACTGCAAGCCTCGTCGAAGACCCAAGCGATGATTCTGGAAAACTATTCTCAAGAACCTTTACTTCATATAGGCGACTCTACTATCGACATAACTAGCAAGCTAAAGATTCTTGGTGTTCAAATTGACAATGAGCTGTCTTTTAAGGAACACATATCAGCTGTTTCAAAAAACGTCTACGCTAGAATTGGAGTTCTTAGACGACTGAAGAAATTAGTCCCTGATTATGTTGCTGTTCTCCTCTACAAGGCATACATCCTGCCCCACCTAGAATACTGCGGTCCTCTTTTGCTGGAAATAAACAAAACGTTAAAAAAAAACTCGAATCTGCAAACCAGTATGCTTTGAAGACTCTACTAAACACTGGAAACAGTGTTGATAATAAAAAAAACATTGTCATTAGCTAATATGCACTCTCTTGAAAATAGAAGATTCCTGCAGTCCCTGTATCTTTTATTCAACTGCATTAAGAACAACGGG
>NW_027557907.1:0-1665 GCF_052425735.1 Oculina patagonica
GGGGCCTGGTTGGAAACATGTAAAAACCATGGAAATTGACAAAGGGGGCCTGTTTGGAAACATCAGGAGCCCATCAACTGGAGCCTCCATACGTACTGTACCCTTGAGTCAACCCTTTCCCGTATATTTTTATTTTTTAGAAACACATTTCCCGCGAAAACATTGCTCCTGTGGTCAGACCACATGCAGCGTAGCTAGGGCGACGATGTAAAAAAAAAAATGGCGGCCAATGTCGTACGCACATTCCCTGTCCGTTTTCCTTTATAATTTTGCTTCTTTCCTGATTTTACAGCCGAGAGAGTCTGGTTTACTCGTGAATGAATAACGGTTAAAAGTTAATTAATAAACCACTTTTTTGTCCTTGAAAATGAAGTCAGTTTAGTCATGGGGTTGATCGGAAATATGTAATTGCATCAGTTCAGCTTGTTTGAATCTTACCGATTTCTGGTTTGCACGGACTTATTACATGCAGTGTTAGACGTAAACAGTACTGTGAGATTTGACGCTGGATTTGTAAGATCTATTCCCGAACGAAAGCAGAAATAATTTAATATGGGCCGAGCTGTGGCAAACGCGTGTTCTTTGATACGGCGACGAACACTACAAACGTGATGACTTCGATGCACATTTTGACTATCCGTATACTCCAAGATCCAGCCAATATAAGATCATCATGCTTCGAATAAAACCTCAGGAAAATGATATGTGTGTGTTTCTTCTAAAGTTGCAACTGGAATTATGGCAGAGATCGTTGAGTCGCTGTTGCAGAGGTGAGATATTGCGCATCTTACAATTTTAAAAATATACGCGTACAGGCAAACGGCCTGAATGTTACATCTTTCTTCGGTTAGAGACCGTGTGATCCGCTTATTTTAATCCCCGTACATTTCTTTCGCTTCGTATGTTTCCAAAGAGAACTCTATGCCTGTACTATCTAAAGCCGAATGGGTCGTTTAGCCGGAACGGCTGTTTAGATTTTTATTCTAATGTTTGTCTAGTGTCTTCGCCACGAAGGGTTCACAAGCTAGCGCTTGTCTGAATTATTGTCACTTAGAGTTTTGAATGCCTTGTGTTGGTACAGGCCAAAGTGCGTACCTTGTTTATAAATTTATACCATTGATACGTTCGTTTAGTGTGAATGTTTACAACCCAGTAAAACTTATTGTTCACAACAACGATTAGAATCGATCAACCTTTTATCAAGCTGCCTTCTTATCGGAAGAATTACACGGCAAATAATATTGACCGATCTGTTGCGCCTATCCATCCTCTTTTCAAAATATATTCGTAATTTCGCAGTTGCGAGATCGGTCTCGGCACCCGGATTCGATTCGAATAATTGTTCTTACTTTTTTGACAGACCTGTACAAAATTCCGCAGTTTTTTAGTCATAGCATTACTTGATGTCTTCCTTCGAAGAAATACTGAATTTAGAGGACGACAAGAAACAACATTCTGCAGTCTTTCCTTCTCGTGTCGCTATTGTTTTAGATATCACAGCTTGCGTAGCCACAGCGGAATGCGATAAATGATTGACAAAATCGAAATCTCCCGCGCGAGACCCCGGGAGATTAGTTCTAAAAATAAATTAATACGGGAAAGGGTTGACTCCAAAGGTTAGTATGGGAGATGAAGGCTCCAGTTGATGGGCTCCTGGAAACATGT
>NW_027557908.1:0-1666 GCF_052425735.1 Oculina patagonica
GCCAGATCTTTCAAACCGTTTCTTTTTACACGTAACAAACAAAACTTCTATTTGCAACCTTGAAACAAAAGAAATGCCTCATGTGACGTCACTAACTGGAAGCTACTGGAGCATTTTAAGAACTTCAAAATCGTCGTTTCGAGATTGCTATTCAGTGTACTTTTTGCCATGGTCTGTGCTAGAAATGGACTGTCATAGCGGATAAGATAGTAAAACCTGTAAACATTTTTCGAAATTACACTTCTAAAACTGTCCTCATTTACATTGTAAAAATCTCGTTCTCTCAGTAATTTTATTTTCTCGTTTAATGAGAAGAATTTTCTTGGCTTTTGATGTTATTTTCTATGAAAAGAAATATTTTTGTAGTAAATATTAAAGATAATAAATTTTAAGCTCGGTGATAAATAATAAAGATGAATTTTTTAACAATGACACGAACATGGGACAAAGAGAAAATTGTGAGTCCCCGACGGGAATCGAACCCATGGCCTCCCAGAATACCGGTTGGGCGCTCTAACCAACTGAGCTACGAGAGACTCGTGGTGAGCTGGGCCATTTAATAGGTTGATATATGACACGCGTCCTGTATACTGCTAGGATCAGCAATGTCAAAATCATCAAATTCTTCTTTGTCCCATGCTCCTGTCATTGAAAAGTTTTGTTGAAAAATTCATCTTCATTATTTATCACCTATATCTTAAAATTTACCATCTTTATTAGTACTACCCATGCACTTGATGAATTCGACATTGTTGATCCTAGCAGTATACAGGACGCGTGTCATATATCAACCTAGTAAATGGCCCAGCTCACCACGAGTCTCTCGTAGCTCAGTTGGTTAGAGCGCCCAACCGGTATTCTGGGAGGCCATGGGTCTGATTCCCCGTCGGGGACTCACAATTTTCTCTTTGTCCCATGTTCGTGTCATTGTTAAAAAATTCATCTTTATTAAATATTTTTGTCTTAAACGCTTTTTCCACAATGATTTTGACTCGGTTATGTCCATAAAAGGACGATTTTCTGGAACAAGATTATGGTTTTTCAAGAGAAGACTACCTGCTCATTTCTATGCATCCGTTGCAGTAAATTTTCAATTTTCCTCATACATAGCCATTCATGTTTTGCCCCGGCGTTTTCTATGCTAATAAGCTTTTTTTGAGGTTTTTTTCCGGGTCGCTTGAAGATAATTTTATATACTAATGGTGACTCGAAAATCTTTTGAAGCTAAAACACTGTATGTTTCTGCGGTATGTTGCACTGTACAGAACAAAACTTAAGCCAACAGTCGAAGGCTTTAAGTGGGCAGCAACGATTACTTTCTAAAAAAACTGCTATCATTATAAGCTATTATATACTTCAACTTTCACGAATGAGTGTCTGCCAAATGACATACACGGATGTCCGTTGGGCAAAGGTCCCTCGGATATTGTATACGAATTTGTACGTGCTAATAACTTCAGTTATTAAGAGTTACATAATCTCTCTCCACAATAACACTGACATACCCGCTGTAAATGTTAAGCCAGATCTTTCTTTTGGTTAGAGCGCCCAACCGGTATCTGGGAGGCCATGTCTTTAGATTCCCGTCGGGGACTCAGAATTTTCTTTTTGTCCCATGTTCGTGTCATTGTTAAAAAATTCATCTTCATTAAATATTTTTGTCTTA
>NW_027557909.1:0-1656 GCF_052425735.1 Oculina patagonica
CCAGGGGGAAAGAAACGAGGTCTGGGACCGAGTAGCGATGCTCTCACAACTTGCAAAGCAATCAATTCACGATATAGTCAGCGGTTTTTGGTCGATGAGCTATAGGCAATCTTTTCCCGCGAAATGGAAGCTGCTATGTCGTGGAATCACTTATTATAAAGGGGGTTCAATTCTCTTAACTAAAAATCTAAAAGCAGCGTGTTTAAATCGGAAAATTTCGTATCGTCGTGTAGTTTTAAGAACGCAGAATTTTGTGATGCCGTGCTACTTTTCAGTGCTGAAATGCAAATGTTTGACATGTTTGTACCACGATTTTCAACTGGCCCACATGGGGATTGTAAATGAAGTAAAACAAAGAAAGACCAAGTCAACAAACAACCTCAAACAATAGAGCAAGAACAATAGCTCCGACCAGCGCGGGAATATTCGATCGCCACGTTTTCATTACCATTCCCGTGATGGTTTTATTTCATAACAAACACCACATACTGACACCAAGAACATTTCCGGAGAAATTTTCGCTGCTTTAAAGTCAAAACTTAGAAAGTCTTTTTTGCCACTACATTTATAAAAAAAAATCGAACTCTCTCAGTGGTCCCATGTTTTTGTTTTGGCAAGTTCACAAAGAAAGGAGCTGCTCATGCGCCTTAGAGACATCCACTGACTACCGCCCTGATGATTGCTTTGCATGTTGTGAGAGCATCGCTCAGATTTCATATAAGAGAATGTATGGGAAGTTGCTTCCCCCCCCCCCTGAAACGTAGTTTTACAAAAACCGGAGGAATTAAGCTTTTAACCAATCACACCACGCCAACCATTGATGTCATATTATAAATTATTTACTCATCTCACCGCAAGGTCCTGTGTGTTGCACATCTACGTCTTTGTTATTGGCACAGGCCGCCACATCCAACAGACATTTGTTGATGTATGTCTGTCCGTCCGAGCCACACACACCATCACCATCTTTTGGACACTCGTCTTCTGTGCGGCACTTGCACGTCACCGAGCCGTCAGCGTTTCCAGTGCACGCAGCGTTGTTTTTACAGTCCTTTGCAAGATCACATGGGCCTGTAAGGATTTAGAATAAGAAAAGGAGTGTCACGCAGGGTGGCTGAGAGTTTAAAGAGGCAGAATTACGAGGATGCACTCACTGGTTAACAAAATAACGTTTGAACAACAAAAGAAAGGCAAGATGTGACTAAACCGCATTCAATGGTCTTTACGAATTTTTTGTCAATTAAAACTGTCAAATGTGAACACGTCAGCCCAAATTTTAGGCCAGTTCTTTCTTTCCAGACTGTACCCAATCTACGTTTTAACACTTTTCAGGACTTGTAAAGTACGTTTTAGCAAGGTCAGGCCACTTTGAGTGGATTTATAATTTATACCAACACCTTCATGGGATTTTCAAATTGCACTAAATCTTGGTGATACTGCCTTGTGTCTTGTAATTCGAAGGTCCCAGGCCAAGGCTTGAATCCAGCACATACGTGGAGCTGGATTTGTTCTCGGTAGTCTGCAGTTCGACTCTTAATTCGGCATGCCATATGAGAAACCAACTGGTTAACTTACTTCTCTGTTGTGTTAATCTGAGATATGTATTCAAATACCCCTGTCCCTCCCCATTCCCCACCCCAAGCTGCAAACCGTGTA
>NW_027557910.1:0-1644 GCF_052425735.1 Oculina patagonica
GTGAAATTTTACAAAGCGTTTTCAACCTGAGATCAGAAGGTTTTGTCATTTCCTCACTGGAACACCGCATTCTAGCATTTTTTAGCAGAGTGAACGAGTTTGTGGAAAATAGTGTTTTCAGCCCGAGATGAGAAGGTCTTGCCATTTTCTGCACAGGGGCACAACATTGTCGCCGTTTTTAGCAAAGTGAACGAGTTTCTTAAAAACAGTGTTTTCAACTTGAGTGTCGAAGGTTTTGTCATTTCCTCACAGGAGCAGCACATTCTAGTAATTTATAGCAAATTTCAAGAGTTTGTGGAAAATAGTTTTTTCAGCCCGACATGAGAAGCTTTTTTCATTTCCGCACTGGTGGACCACATTCTAGCCGTTTTAAGCAAAGTGCAAAAGTTGGTAAACAACAGCGTTTTCAACCTGAGATCAGCAGGTTTTGTCATGTCCTGACTGGAACACCGCATTCTGGCAATTTTTAGCAAATTAAACGAGTTTGTGGAAAATAGTGTTTTCAGCTCGAGATGAGAAGGTTTTGTCACTTCTGCACTGTGGCACCACATTCTCGCCGTTTACAGCAAAGTGAACGAGCTTTTGAAAAACAGCGTTTTCAACCTGAGATCAGCAGGTTTTGTCATGTCCTGACTGGAACACCGCATTCTAGCAATTTTTAGCAAAGTAAACGAGTTTGCGAAAAATAGAATTTTCAGCCAGAGATGAGAAGGTGTTGTCATTTCTGCACCGGAGCACCACATTGTCGCCGTTTTATAGCAAAGTACAAGAGTTGTTGAAAAACAGGGTTTTCTACCCGAGATCAGAAGGTTTTGTCATTTCCTCACTGGGGCCCCACATTCTAGCTGTTTTAATCAAACTGCAAGTACACGTTGAAAGCAGCGTTTTCAACCTGAGATCAGAAGGTTTTGTCATTTCCTCACTGGAACACCGCATTCTAGCAATTTTTACCAGAGTGAGCGAGTTTGTGGAAAATAGTGTTTTCAGCCCAAGATGAGAAGGTCTTGCCATTTCTGCACGGGGGCACAACATTTTCGCCGTTCTTAGCAAAGTGATTGAGTTTGTTAAAAAGAGCGTTTTCAACCTGAGATCAACCTGAGATCAGAAGGCTTTGTCACTTCACGCCGTGAAGTGAACGAGTTTGTTGAAAACAGCGTTTTCAACCTGAGATGACACGGTTTTGTCATTTCCTTACTGGAACACCGCATTCTAGCAATTTTTAGCAAAGTGAACGAGTTTGTGATAAATAATGTTTTCAGCTCGAGATGAGAAGGTTTTGTCACTTCTGCACTGTGGCACCACATTCTCGCCGTTTATAGCAAAGTGCAACGAGTTTGTTGAAAACAGCGCTTTCAACCTGAGTTCAGAAGGTTTTGTCATTTCCTCACTGGAACACCGCATTCTAGCAATTTTTAGCAGAGTGAACGAGTTTGTGGAAAATAGTGTTTTCAGCCCGAGATAAGAAGGTTTTGACATTTCTTTACAGGGGCACCACATTCACGCCGTGAAGTGAACGAGTTTGTTGAAAACAGCGTTTTCAACCTGAGATAGACACGGTTTTGTCATTTCCTTACTGGAACACCGCATTCTAGAAATTTTTAGCAAAGTCAAAGGAGTTTGTGGAAAATAGTGTTTTCAGCTCGA
>NW_027557911.1:0-14060 GCF_052425735.1 Oculina patagonica
AATACGAAACGTTTTAAAGGAAATGTTTTTAGCTTTGCAAAACTTACTAGCACTAGTTCGCAAAAATTTTTAGAGTAGCATAGATATAATCGTCCTTAAAGGACTATTGCCTTGAAATTATACGTTATTCGTTGCGGCGCAATCCTCGTGTAACAGCTGATTCCGAAAATGACTCGGTATCGCAATTCGCTGCACCGTACCTGCAACTGCCATTTTATACCCGCCATTGAGCCAGAAAAATAGTTACAACAATGAATATAGCATCTCCTTTTAGTCTTCTTGCTAACTCTTCTGTAACATTTAACGCATGTTGCTTTTGTAGACTCACGGAAAGAACAGTTTATGAATTAGTTTGAGGGAATTACGTGGGGGCAGGGGGGGGGGGGGGGTCGGGCAAATGTGAGAAGCTGAAGGGAATGGGTGAGTGCTCAATTAATGCTTATTTTCCAACCAACCCACTTCACTGTCTGCTAAATTAATTCAATATGGCAATAAAGTCGCTTATTACCAGCTGCCTGGTATATTTTGAGCGACGCTTATTACATGTCAGTTTTATTTTTACTCGTTTTATCACATACGACAACTCTTATATCAATATAATATGTGTCCTTAACGGTTAATGTAATGCACCACAATTGTGACCAAAAGCCGTCGTACGAGATGACGGCAATGCGCTAAAAAGTGTTTTCAACCATGCATCTGTCTGGATAGCTCACTATATCGTAATTTGACAAAGGCGAAAAAGAGCAAAGAAAAATAAAGAACATTTGCCGTAGTATAACTCAAAATGCTTTTACGCATATTTATGAAGTTGAGTGCACGTGATGGGTTATTTTGTGAGCGAACGCTGGTTGGCTAAGATGGCCAAGATACCGAGTGCAAGGAGTTACTCACAGCAAATTTCAAGGAACGAGACATTTAACAAAACTTTTCAGTTCTCTACGAATGTCTTGCTTCAGAAAAGCATAAACCAGTGGATTACTTGCGGAGTTGAATACGAACAGCAAGTCTTGCAGATGTGCCACAATCCAAGGAATATAGGTTATGCAGTGAAATGTGAAGCAGATAAGTCGAGCAATGTCAATTGCATAGCATATCAAAAAGATGGCGACTATGATTCCAAGAGCTTTGGCGAAAATACATGTTCGATTTTGTGCTCTGACGGTTGCTAAGTCATGACGGGAAAATCCATTAAATTTTAACTGATTAAGTTGAACAATCGCTCGCTTCTTCTGTTTTTGCGCAATGTATAAAGTCCTCGAACAAGTTGAGAACAATAACAAAAAGGGAGGTAGTCTAAATACGAATAACACAACCGTGTAAAAAACTCTTACAGCATTTCTCATGCCAGCACAGTACATCCATGTGAATGGTACAAAATGGACAACAAATGGTAAAATCCACGCTGCTGAGAATAAGAACAAATGTCGTCGTTTTGTCTTGAATACAGCATATTTCAAGGGTGTGACAATCGCGATGTAGCGATCAACTGTTAGTGCACATAAGTTAGTCATAGATAAATTGAGAAATAACCATCGTACTGCTGTTGTTATGCACTTGCTGCACAGTGACGCAGAGATACAGGCCATCGTTGGAAAATGCACCAACCCTACACAAAGATCAGCCACAGCGAGCGAAAGCAGGAACCAATTGACTGTCTTATGAAGACGCTTCTTTGAGATAATCAAATATATCACTAAACTGTTTCCGAGAACTGTTAATATCGATAAAATCCCACCGAGAGCCCAAAACCAAGTTCCGCGTCCTGGTGCCATCTTGTTCATTTTCGCGTGGCTTCGTTTTACGTACGATAGGAAGCGACGGCTTTATAGAAAGTCTGTAGTACTGCTAAGTGTGTGACGTCATTAGCCGCAATATCAGTCAAAATGTGCCACTGTCGGTAAATGGTAAATAAGGTCATCGCATTTGCGAATATTCATTGAAGTTCTCGAATCATCGATATCTCTACAGATTTTACAGTTACATGACGTCTTTGAAAAATATTGCTTTGCATATGACCGGGATTAAGGACAAACCCTGTTTTATTTTGTGCGTTGAATACTCTTAAATAATAACTCCCGCTGTCAGAAAATAATGGAGTAATGACGTTAATGTACTTACTTTTAACGTGAAGGCGTTTTCGAATAAATGAGTCAGATACTTATAACTTTAAATGAAATAGTTATTTCGTTATAATAATTTTCCTCATTCTTCATCCCCGACCTTGACCATTTATTAAAATAAGATCAAGTGGAATACAATGTGTAAATGAACCGGATCTTAAAGCTAAGTTCAGTAGTATTGATCACCTGAATTGAGAACAAAGGCGGCAATATATCAGTGAAATTAATGACGCGTACGTTCGTGGTGATTGTAGGGCAATGTCGTGAATATTTTGTTTCAGAATACTGGTTCAATGCAAGAGAAAAGTGATCGTAACAGAGTCGGCGATGAGGTTTCAAATGGATTCGATCTGACATATGTCAGTGACGTTTACCATGCTTTTAATCGGTTCAAATTGTACGTCATGACCAAATTAGTTTTAAAGCCGTTGCTTCAGGGAATGCCATTTTGTTCGCAGTTTCCATAATTACTTAACAGTTCATGTGTTCATTAATGACGTTTCATTTGTGGGAAGTTACTTTGTCGTCTGAAAGGCGCTCAATAAGTAAAGCAATTTAGTGGTACCATTTCGTTGACATCTGTTATGAACGTCTCATTTCCAATTTGTGTCCGATTTCGGAAAGGAAAAGTTCACCTCTGAAATATTTTTACTGCGCCTCAGTTCCGGTTACACGCGCACTTTAAAGTTCCCCATTCCTGTTCCCCATTCCCAACTTCCCAGTCCCCATTCCTCGTTTTAGTATTGACATGTTGAATAAAAAAAGTGCCTTTTGTGCATTTGTTACTTTGTACTGAGGGATTTTGCTGGTGATAGTTTTGTGAATACTGGCCGTACAGCATCACCATTTCAAGTTATTTTATCGAGCTTCAAGGGAAGGGGGCAGCTTTACGTTTGATTTACTTTTGTAGAGAGCAGAACGCCAAGAAAAATTGACCAAAAACAAAACAAAACAAAACAAAAATCCGGAATAATCAATGAACCGTGTTGTATTGTGATACGGTAAAGGACCACTATTGAGGGGATCCTGTACATCTTGCCACCAGTAGGAATCTCAAACTGTGTCCTGTCGGCAGTCGACGTTGCCTTTCGGCCCCTGTCGGAAATTGCCTTGGCCAATGACATTGAATGTATTTTATCTACTGTCTATGTAGGATCGACACACTTAACAATTTTATTTGCCGAGAAGAGTGTTTAACACTCCAAGGATGTAACAACTTTCTGCAGTGCAATAAATGCTCGACGCTGCCTTATAATTGTGCAGAGAGGGTAAGCAACGTAAATGTCTACTTAACGACGCAAAAGTACACTACTTGGGTACTGAAATGACTTATAAGATGCCAAGTGAAAACGTTAGTTTTATACAAACTTTCAAGGAACGGAACATTTAACAAAACGTTTCAGTTCTCTACGAATGTCTTGCTTCAGAAAAGCATAAACCAGAGGATTACATGCTGAGTTGCAAATGAATAGCAATTCTTGTAGATGTACCACAAGCCATGGAATATACATTGTACAGTGAAATGTATAGCAGATAAGTCGAGCAATGTCAATTGCATAACATATCAAAAAGATCGCCACAACGATTCCAAGAGCTTTGGCGAAAATACTTGCTTGAGTTTGCGACCTGATGGTTGCTAAACCTTGACGAGAAAATCCATTAAACCTTAACTGATTAAATTGAACACTCGCTCGCTTTTTCTGTTTTTGCGCAATGTACAAAGTCCTCGAGCAAGCTGTGAATAATAAGAGAAAGGGAGGAAGTTTGAATATGAATAATAAAACCATGAGAAAAATTCTCACAGCATTTTTCATCCCAGCACATTTCATCCATGTGTATGGTACAAAATGAACAATAAATGGTAAAATCCACGCTGCGGAGATTAAGAACATATGTCGTCGTTTTATCTTGAATACAGCATATTTCAAAGGTGTGACAATCGCGATGTAGCGATCAACTGTTAGTGCACATAAGTTAGTCATAGATAAACTGAGAAATAACCATCGTACTCCTGTTGTTATGCACTTGTTGCAGGCCATCGTTGGGAAATGGACCAAACCTACACAGATATCAGCCACAGCAAGCGAAAGCAGGAACCAATTGACTGTTTTGTGAAGGCGCCTTCTTGAAACAATAAGATATATTATCAAACCATTTCCAAGAACTGTTAATGACGATAAAATCCCACCAAGAACCCAAAACCAAACACCACGACCGGGTACCATCTTGTTCAGGCGTGACGTCGCTTTTTTAGTATTTTAAACAGTTATTGTATTCCAGTGATCGATATAAACCAACGGCTTTATAGCTCAGTAGCTCTGCTTAATTTCAGGAGTTTGTTCTGTCGCACTTTCCATCGGTTGCATCTATGAGTTAACCCGTGATAAAAAAACAATCAAGCTGGATAACAAATAACGACCTTTAAACTTCAAGTTTGCACCGTTTTAGGTGCGTCAGTTCAGCCGACAGCCGCCGCGACCTATAAAAGTGCTTTAAAGTTGTACAAGACGAAAACTTTTCTAAGAAAGGCCTTTTTAAAGCTTTTTGCAAAACTTAAGCTTCAGTTTCAGACCACTATTGCCGTGGTAAGCGAGGATTTTTAGAGGAAACAAATTTTTGAGTAGCTAATACCGAGTGCCAGACTACGCGACGCCAAGTGTTAATTTGTCAATGCTAAATCACCGTGCAATTCTAAATGAAAATTGTTGTCCAAGATGAAAAGATGTGTTTATACCAGGTGACACCTTTATAGCATAGATAATTTCCCTTAAAACACTACTGTCTTGAAATTATACGTTATTCGTTCCGACAAGAGTCCATTTAGCACTTTTAAGGCAGAGGGGAAATAACATTTTCTAATACACCCACTGCACTGCCTGCCAAATTAAATAAGGCGGTAGAGGTCCTTATTATCAGCTGTTCGATAAGGAAAGCGCCTATATATATTTTAATATGAGTTTTGTCAGTTGCGCAACGCTTTTCTCGTTTGATCACGCACGATATGATATCGTATCTAACGGTTGACAGTTGTGCGCGACAATATAGATCTATAGATTTTGCACTTGTATGACATCTTAATAAATAAAATAATATCTAGGATCCGGATTGAGGAATAACTCTAGCCCTGTTAAATTCCGTGCGTGGAATAATCTAAACCATTAAGTCCAGCTGTCAGAAAATAATGGAGAGATCACGTCATAGACTATTTAAACGAACTAAGCTTTAACGTATATGTGTTTTCGAGTTGAACATTTTATAACTTAGTATAAAAATATTATTTCGCTAAAATTATTCCTCCTTATTCTTTATGTACCAACTTGACTACTTATAAATAAGAGAACTGTTTTATTAACCCTTAGGTGCAGTTTTCTCTCCCGATTTATCGCAAGATGTAAATAAACCGGATTTTAAAGCTAAGTTCAGCAGTATTGAATTAACAGCAAGGGCGGAAATATATCAATGAAACTAATGACACGTGCGTTCGATATCGTAAATATTTTGTTTTAAAAATATTGGTTCAGTGCAGACAAAAATTTGAACTGTTAAGGTGACGAGCAAAGAGTTAGTTACGTTAACATCGGTTGCGATCGAGTTGCGAACGTCACTTTGATATTTTGTGTCCGATTTCGAAAAGAAAAAGTACAGCTCTTGAATATTCCTTCTCTTAGTATAAGGGACGGACCATTAGAAAAGTGATGGGGGGGGGGGGTGGGGAATTTTCGGCTTGCACGAATTTTTTTTTATGTCCATTTCTTGTGCAGGAATTTTTTTTTCGGGTGAAACCCTCTGCTCGAATTTTTTTTTTAGCCAAACGTTTTTTTCTTCAGACAAATGCCATGTTTTGTTACTTTATACCATAAAAATGCTGTTGTTCATTGACTTCATCCTTTAGGGACTGTCAATAAGTACCGAGGGGGGGGGGGGGTGGTCAAAGAGCGGTGCAATTGGAAAAAGTGGAGACCCACCCCTTCCTTCAAGCTCAAAACACTCACCCCTGGGCGGGGGTTGGAAATTACATGATCCAACCCGGGGATCCACCCCTTTCTACAAAAAATAGTTACCGGTAATAAAGAAAAAGTCTGTTTGATTGTCTGTAATGGATTTAATAGAGGTTTTTGAATTGATGTCAGCTTTTAAAGTGCGATCCCAATCATACGCCACCATAATTGTCCCTAATGGACACTGTAATTCTGTGACGAGCTCAGGCCTTCGAAAAAAAATATGCAAATAATTAGCTTAGCGGAGATTGAATCTCCGCTAAGGTAATTTAGATTGGTAACATAAGAACGTAGTTAGCACGTTGAACTACCGCAACGTACAGTGAAGTGTCAGTCATAAACGTCGCGGCTTCTCTGTAGAGAAAGAAAAAAAAAGATATTAACTGGAGTACGGGGTTGCCTAACAAGAAAACAGCAAACATCGAGGCAAGTAAGACAGAATAATCATTTAGCGCGAGGTTAATATTCTGCCCACAGATAACAAGAGCTCAGTAAAGAACTCACCACCTAAGTAAGACAGAATAATTTAGCGCGAGGTTATATTCTGCCCACAGATAACAAGAGCTCAGTAAAGAACTCACCACCTAAGTAAGACAAAATAATTTAGCGCGAGGTTATATTCTGCCCACAGATAACAAGAGCTCAGTAAAGAACTCACCACCCAAGTAAGACAGAATAATGTAGCGCGAGGTTATATTCTGCCCACAGATAACAAGAGCTCAGTAAAGAACTCACCACCCAAGTAAGACAGAATAATTTAGCGCGAGGTTATATTCTGCCCACAGATAACAAGAGCTCAGTTAAGAACTCACCACCCAAGTAAGACAGAATAATTTAGCGCGAGGTTATATTCTGCCCACAGTTAACAAGAGCTCAGTAAAGAACTCACCACCAAAGTAAGGCAGAAAAAAATTAGCGCGAGTTCAGTAAAGCGAAATAAGTCAACGCGCGATTAGCAAGGTTTAAGCACCGCAAGCTGATTATTATAGCAGTGCTTGACATAAGCGATCATTGTGAAACTGAAAACCCAAGTTAAATTTTATATTCCACAAATAAAAAAAAATAAAACTTACCATTGTGCGGTGTTTGTCTTGCTTCTATCTTGGATGAACGGCGGGCCGCGCTGTTTGCGAATTGCGTTACCTTATTATTTCCCGCCAGAATAAATTAACCCGGTAACAGTAATCATTTAGACGAAAATGCCGAATCTCTTTTCGTTTATTAGGCGAAACCCTTGCAAAATCTTACAGGGCTTTCCTGTTTCGCATTCATCCACACGAGTTTTGCAGTGTAGCGAGTACCATGTAGCAAAAAATGAAATAAAAACATGTCTTAAATTGGTAACAATGATACTCAATTCATGTCGTGAAGACTGGCTACTACAACAATAGACTCCTTGAAAGCCCCGATCTTCACACATTCAACTTGTTTCCGCGTGCAGAATTACTGTTGATCTCGCTCTTAACGATATCATTTTCGTCGACTCGCTTTTACATTTATAACTTACCAAAGTCGACTCATACTTGCGGCTGTCCGTCGGATATCCAATGTCGTATAGCTTCATATAGCTGATACAAAAACACCAAAACGCCGCCTCAAACTTGACCGTGTTGCCAAGAAAACTTATGAAACTGGACTGAATCATTTAAGGTCGCAAACAATACCGATATCGACAGTTTAGCAAAGAATATTATTAAAGAAGATACACCAGCACGTTTCGAAACCGCAAAAGCAGAAACTGCGTGACACAAGAAACATCACGTACACATAGCTAGGACCGGTTTCATTTCACATTTCCTGGCATGCGGTGACAAGTTATGTACAAGATTAAAAGACCTCCTGGACAGAATTTTTTTTGAGGGCTATTAAAGCTTGTCATTAGTTTCTTACACATCTTCTTTCGTTTCTTAACACACCAAAGCAGGATGAATTTCTCAATCACTTCGTATAATAGATTTGTGTTTTTCATATATTTCTGTGAAAAGTTCGTGGGAAAACTTAGACATAAACATATAAAAAAACTAAAACTATACGTAACAAAAATTCATAAATAATTACTGCAGAAATCCTATTTGACCGGAATTGACAACATAAACTAAGACCACTGTATATCGTAACATTCATGTTTGCAATCTGTTTGAGAAATGAGTTAACTAGTAAGCAATCTACGCAGGCTAGAGAGAGACGAGCTAAAGGAATGTTATGATCACAATCCATTAACGGGGGGTGTGTGTGCATGCTACCTCAGAAAATTTTGAAATTTCTAGGGTCGGAAATGCTATTTTCAGCGTTCTCCACCATATATTTCGTCGAAAAATAGATCTCATCAAGTGTTAAATGATGGCAGGTATTATCAGGTATTAATAGGACCTTTCCTTCTGCACGAATTTTTTTTCTTTACCTTCCCCTTTGCACGATTTTTTTTTCTTGCCATTTTGGCTTGCATGAATTTTTTTTTGTTTTTTCCCCACCCCCCCCCCCCATCACTTTTCTAATGGTCCGTCCCTAAGTATTTTTTATTTTAATTACTACAAGTGCACCTTGCACATTTGTTACTACTGAGGGATTTTGCTGGTGATAATTTTGTGGAGTACCGACTGTATGGCATACTTTTGAGCTTGTTATGTGTCATTCTTTTGTAGAGAACAGAACGTCAAGCTCTGACCCAAGGGAAAATCGACCAGAAAACACAAAACCATATTGCACGTCCGGTTACCATCTTATCCCCATGACTTTGCCGGCTTTCCTGTACCCCCTCTGTACCCTGCCTGTACCTCCTCTGTACCCCCTCTGTACATAACTATTACCATTCTTGTACCCCTTCTGTATCCCGCTTGTACCCATGCTTTTTTGTAATGGTTACGGTTGTTGCACATACAATTGTGGTGGTGGACCGGTGGCGGAGGTGGTGTAAAACAATAGAACGGTGGTGGAAAATAATAGAATTGTGGTTGGAGGAGGCAAACAATAGAAAAGTGAGGAGGAGGTGGGCCGAGGTGAGGCCGATGTGGGGCTGATGTGAGGCCGATTTGAAGCCGACGTGGCATCGGCCCGATGTGGGGCCAATGTGGGGCCAATGTGGGGCCGATGTGAGGTAGAATTGTAGAGAAGAAGGAGGTAAACAATAAAATTGTGGTGCAGTGGTGGTTGTGGAGGAGGAGGAGATTGAATTTTACAAACGCTTTTGCTTAGGAATAATTTTTAAGCGCTTTTTATCACCGAGTGTATCGAACATAAAATCATTTTTCGAGAACAATAATGTCGGCAGTTTTAAATTTATGTGAATAAAGGCTTGTATAATTGCGGTCTGTATGGTTCAGTGATTTTGAATAAAATGAGCAAAAAATTGCACAATACAATGTACAATAGACCGCTACTGTGATCAAAACATAGAATGAAACCAGTTTTATCAGCCAAGATTAAAATAGAACCGGTCCATCTGGTTATACCAACCAGGATAAAAATAGAAAACTCACAGGTTAATTAAATCCACCGCATTTTATTCATGAACTATGACGTCATTCACGTTAATTTATTCCGCCGCACGTTAATCAGATTCCACCGCAAAAAACCGGAGTAAGACATCCCTACCATACTACTGATGCTGAGTGAAAACGTTACTCAATGCAAATTTCAAGGAAAGAAACAATTAACGAAACGTTTCAGCTCACTACGAATGTCTTGTTTCAGAAAAGCATAAACAAGTGGTTTACTTGCTGAATTGCAAATGAATAGCGTTGTAGATGTACCACAAGCCATGGAATATGCTTTGTACAGTGAAATGTATAGCAGATAAGTCGGGCAATGTCAAGTGCATAACATATCAAAAAGACGGCGACTATGATTCCAAGAGCTTTGGCGAAAACCCTTTTTTTAAGTTTGCGATCGGACGGTGCTAATGTTGCGGCGAGAAAATCCGTTAAACCTTAATTGAGAAAGTTGAACATTTGCTTCCATCTTCTGTTTTTGCGCAATGTACAAAGTCCTCGAGCAAGCTGTGAATAATAACAAAAAGGGAGGAAGTTTGAATACGAATAATAAAACTGTTAAGAAATTTCTCACAGCATTTTTCATCCCAGCACAGTACATCCATGTGGATGGTACAAAATGAACAACAAATGGTAAAATCCACGCTGCTGAGATTAAGAACATATGTCGTCGTTTTGTCTTGAATACAGCATATTTCAAGGGTGTGACAATCGCGATGTAGCGATCAACTGTTAGTGCACATAAGTTAGTCATTGATAAATTGAGAAATAACCATCGTACTGCTGTTGTTATGCACTTGCTGGCACAGCGAGCGAAAGCAGAAACCAATTGACTGTTTTATGAAGACGCCTCCTTGAAATAATAAGATATGTCACCAAACCATTTCCAAGAACTGTTAATAACGATAAAATCCCACCGAGAACTCAAAACCAGGCTCCGCGTCCTGGTCCAATCTTATTCAAAAGAATTTTTGCCTGACTTGATTTTAGTTTTTTTATTTTATGCCAATGATAGAAACCAAAAGGCTTCATAGAATCTCGTTAGCTCTGCTAAGCTTGGGGAGCTTCGTGTCGCCCGCCGGAATAACAATATGTACAACTGATTGGTGAATTAGGTCATGTGTGGAATAATAGGAAACAATTTCTCTCGCTGTCCTAAATAATGGAGTAATGACGTAAATGAACTTACTTTTAACGTGATGTGTCTTCGATTAATCGAGTCAGATATTTTATAACTTTAGAATGAAATAATTATTTCGCTATAATAATTCCTTTTCATTCTTCATGCCCGCCTTGCACCATTTAAATAAGAGAACTGTTTTATTAACTCTTAGGCGAAGTGTTCTTCTCCGTCTTATCGCAAGATGTAAATGAACCGGAATTTAAAACTAAAGGTAAATAGCGTGAATATTTTGTTTTAAAAAATTGGTTCAATGCTAAGCGAAACAGTGATCTTAACCGCAGAGTGAACCAATGTAACTGAGGCTTGAAAAAGGATTGGAACATTTGCCAGTGACGTATACCCAGCAATTAATCGGTTCAAATGTCCACCAACTTAGCTATAAAGTTGTTGCTTGAGCGGATGTCATTTTGTTCGCAGTTTACATAATTACAGTTCATGTGTACATTAATGATGGTTTAGTCATCGGAAGTTGCTTAGTCGTCTGAAAGGCGTGCAATAAGTGAAGCAATTTAATGATACCATTACGTTAACATTTGTTGTAAACGTCTCTTAGCTTTTCTATAGCTAATTTGTGTTTGGTTTCGTAAAGAAAACGTTTTTCATACATCTCAGGCTAAGTTTTCTTACCGCACTTTTTGACTGGTAACTGAATAACACACGAACTTTAAATTTCCCAATCCATTATTCCCTATTCCCCGTCCCACATTCCTCATTCCAAATTTCCTATTCTTGATTTTAGTATAAATATCTTTTTATTTTACTAAAAGTGCCCTTTGCACATTTGTTACTACTGAGAGATTTACCGTGGTGATAATTTTATAGAGTTCTGACTTTACTGACCATTTCAAGTGATTTTATCAAGCTTTTGACCTTCCAAGATACCATTCTTTTGAAGAGAGCAGAACGCTAATCGAAAACTGACGAAAAGAAACAAAACCAAATTCCACGCTCGGTTACTATCCTATCCCTGTTAATTCGTTTCAATATATATATTTTTTAAATATTTCATCCACTGGACCCGCTTGTTGTATTGTGACACCTGTAAAGAAACCCCTATTGAGGAGATCCTGTACGTGTCGGCGCCAGTCGGAATTTCAAACTGTGTCCCGTCGGCAGTCGTCGTTGGTTTTCGCCTCCTGTCGGAAATTGTCAACAAGGTCACGATCATGGCGTTTTCGGCAATAGAGTTTTTTTCTTTATCCTTTGCCTATGTAGGATCAACGCATTGAAAACGTTTGTTAATTGAGAACGACGATATAAAAACTAACTGGAATGAATAACGTTGCCTTATGTCTGTGCCAAGAGAGAAACCAATGCACATGTCCACTTTAAACGGCAGGGCCGTAACGAGCAAGAGGCAAGACGAGGAACTTGCCTCGTCTAGATTTTAACCCAAAATTAAAAACATAATATGCTGAGGTGGTAAAATAATTCCCAGTCGAACAATATTAATTTTTCTCAAAAAATACCTTATTAAAAACGTCGGAGAAAGAGTTTCAGGGCTTCTAGATTTCAAAATTTTCTGGAGGCATGTTCCCAGAACCCTTAAGTAAGATCTTGCCTCGTCTATTGCAAAAGGTCTGGTTACGGCCCTGTAATAAACGACGCAAATGTACACTCCTTACATAATTACAGTAGAAGTCATTTTAAAAACATTACCATAACTCTGGCACGTACGAGCTATTAGAAACAGCGATAAGCGTCATCAATCACGGATATCTCCAATTATTATACATTGTAGTCACTAGCTGTCTTCTCATTGGCTATGAGCCTACAGCTAATTCTGGGAATCCGCGCAACCTACAGATTAGTGAATAATCTGCTAGCAGATTATTCACTAATCTGTAGGTTGCGCTCGCAATGCATGATTTCCAAGAGCAATGTGTCAGGCATCTGGCGGCGAAGGAAATTCATAATCGTCGATTTGCTTCTTCGACCAAGAAATAATTTGACCTAAGTTGGAAAAATTGCTGGACAATAAAGTCTCAGAAAACACAAAATGACTAACAAAAATTGGGAAGGAACTATTCCACGAAATACTTTGAAGAAAAAGCATTCAGGGCGACAAGCCAGAATTAGCACAAGTTTTGAAACAGGTTGAAATCGTTTGTCATTATTTTCTTTACCAGAAAAACAATAATAAAAAAAAACAGTGTATGTGTGAGGGAAGACCGCACTTCACACTTTTTACTGCGTATACGCCATTATCACTTCTAATTATGCTTAATTTTATGGCATCCCTGCATACTAGCACGTACGAGTTAGTGGCCGGGCGCTGTGACAACTGCAGAAATTTATTTAACTACAATTATTTATAATAAGATCCACCAAAAATAAAGCTTTTTTCCCTTTGGTTAAAACAAATTAATCAATTTTGGTAATTAATCAATTTTGATCAAATTTAGACATCTACCCAAGTTTTGGTTTGCTTAGCAATATGTCGTTTTCACGAACATGTAAATAAAGTTAGCTTTTCCAAACAAAATTGTGGATTGGCTTTTAAATTCCACACTGAACAGACAGGTTCTGATGCAAATATCAGGTTTTGGACAGGGATGTCAGTGTTGTCAGACCTGCCACCTTTTAATTTTTACTATTATTTGTTTTACCCCTATTTGTAATACTCTTACCCCAAAAAGGTAACCGAGATACCGTATAATTCCGGCTATAAGACCCCCGGCTTATAAGCCCCCCTGGTTATAGGCCCATCTACCTGAAGACAAATAAATACATCCGGATATAAGCCCCCCTCTGTTGGATGACAGTACTGAACAGGGCTGAATGTTGCTTTATTATGACTTTTGAACTTAAAAACGTATTTCGATCGACACTGCTGTGACTCATTTTAAAACGTTATTTTTTATTCTGCTTATAAGCCCCCCCCCCCCCGGATATAAGATCTTCCGTTTAAAAGCCCACCCAAAACCCCTTACGAAGTTGTATAAGCCCAGGGCTTATAACCGAAAGTTTACGGTATCGGGCAAAACAGTTTGGTCTAACATCATGTTGGAAGAGCGTGTTTGACCGTTTACTCTCAACATTGCATTTTAATGTAGTCTCATGTTTGATCTAGATCAAACATTTTCATCTAATATTTTGCTTCACGCGAAAATGTTTGATCGTTTATCCGCCTCTACAAACAAAGCAAGCCCAAGCGGGAAAAGCAACCAATCAGAAACCGAGTCTATATGACTTTTTAGCGGTAAAACACACAGAGCGTTATGTGGGCTAACTTTGCTCGATGTTTGATCAAATATAGTTGTCTAGC
>NW_027557912.1:0-1641 GCF_052425735.1 Oculina patagonica
AAACATAAGCATAAGCAATTTCACCTGCACCATGTAAACTGTTGTTTACATACTAAAAAGTTAACATATAGAGGATAATACATTGTTGCGCAGAGATATGAAATTTATCTTTGAGTGTTCAAATCAATAGCTCACGAGTTACCGGTTTTGTATAGCTTGTCAATGGACCTTACAATTTTAAGTCAGGTCTGCCTTGTAAAGGTGAATGTATTTTGTTTTGTTTAAAAAGGGAAAACAAAATTCCACAAACCTCAAGAGTATCGTAGTGACTTGCATAATCCATCATCTCATCTTTACCTTCAGCAGACTTCAACATTGCACTGCTACCTTCTTCAGCATTCTCATTGTCAGCCTCTTTGTTTTCTGGCAAGGCATCATTAGGAGGCTGCTCTAATGCATCACAATTACTAGGGGTAGCGCTTACTGGAACCGGTCCTTCCTCTGCAAGATTTGAAATCACATCATCATTGGCAGGTTGTGACCTTTGTTGTTCTTCATGATCTTTTTCCCTATCCTGAGCAGATGCAGTATTGATGACAGCAGTTTCTTGACTGTTGTTGTCAGACAATGTCTGGTTATCAGCCTCAGTGACCTGCATACAGGTCTTGGATATAACATCAGGGTAACAAGGTACTGTTATACAATCTTCCTCTTGCAATAAAGGTGAGCAGACATCGTCAACAGAGAGGGGATCATCTGAACAGAACAAATTGTCCCCTGCTGACACTGGACCTGATAGGCTGTTAGCACTGTTTAATAGACCATCTCCCTTGCAGTTGATGCTTTTATCAGTTCCTCTTTCCTCCTCAGCGTGTGGTGCACTACCATGATATGGACTAAGGGATGATCCATCTAAGAGATTTGACAACCTGTGTCTGACAGGACTTTCTTCTATAGTTATCACTGACTCTTTCCCTGTTGTTGTTGTTGTTGGCGCTGTTTCTGTGACTGTCTTTGTTGTTGATGTACTTGAGGCAGCAGCACTGGTACTTAGGGTAGCACTATTCTTGTTTTCATCTTCCTTGCTAGCTATTGATGGTTCATTCTTATGTTTTGCAGATCTTTTTCGTAAATTCTCTAACTGTTTTGCAGACAACTGAAGCCTTGGAATCTTGACTTGCAGACGAGGTCTTTTAGCTGCTGAAAAAGTCAAAGAAGTAATAAGTAATTAATATAATATACATGTTTATGTATACCGTATTTTCTCGATTAAACGCCGGACCCCGATTAAACGCCCGGTCAAAATTGCTGGTTTTAAAATAAACGCCGGGGCGTTTGTTCGAGGTCCCGGAGTTTATCTGAGATCAAGCTAACAAGTAAATTTATTCTGTTGGTCACAAATCTCGATTCCAGCATAAACTATTCAATCCGTAATGGTGCACCTTTGGGAAATAATCACGTTTGGATACACAGGGACACTTTTTCGGAGCAGAACGAAGAGAAAAATCGTCCTGCCTTGACAAACTGCCCCTTGGTCTCGAAGATCGGTAACAATAAATCAATCTAAAAAATTGGCAGAAAATTGCAGTCCGTTAATAAACGCCGGGTCCCGATTAAACGCCGGCTTCAAATAAACGCCGGGTTTACGAAGCCAAGTTTGAAATAAACGCCGGGGGCGTTTATTTGAGAAAAAAAATATGG
>NW_027557913.1:0-1634 GCF_052425735.1 Oculina patagonica
CAATAAAATGTTGTTTCCCATCGCCCCGTCTTTTTTTGTGATGATGGGTCGGTCGGTCGGGCAAAAAAAAAAACACTTGGGTTCCAGAGAATGCCGGGCTGCTAAGTAAGAAAGCCTGATTACAAAGTCAACTCGAAAACGTGGTCTTTTCGTTCGTTATTCCTGGCAAATGTCTAAACAGTCTTTAAATAACGTAGTATCGATGTTTATTAAAGACAAAGACATCATTTACCAATCGTTGTTAATAAAACAAGATCGTGTGCTTGTAAATTGAAGTACTTGCTTCTTTAACTAGTGAATCTGGAATTTTTTTTTTTTTTACTTTTCGAAAAAAATGGGTCAGTCGGGCGATGGGAAACGCAACATTTTATTGGGATGGCCTAACACTGAGTGACTAACCAGGGACACCCAACAGACCGTTGCGGTGGACCTATATCCTAAAATGTTCTCTAAAGTTTGAATGTTCAGCGAGCGTATCCGAACAGATACATTTTTTCTTAGCGTTTAAAAGTAAGCCTTTAAATCACACAAATAGGACATTTAACGTAAAAACGGTGTTCCGACACCTGTAGTAGAATTTTCTCTTTGGGTGACCCTAACTAATGCTCACTGAAGTGAATGGGAACAAAGATCTCTCTTTCTTTACCGCGAAAAGAACAAACATTGTGAGTCGCGACTGTTTGTCGAGTTTTCTAAACAAAAAAAAATATATCGGCGGGCAAGTAGAAACGCTTACATTCGACTTAGGCCCGGTCCACACTGACCGTGGTAAATTTGAAAACGGAGAAACTTTAAAACGCCGCGTAAAATGTTTTCCGTCCACATTAACCCGGGTAAATTTGAGAACGATACCCACTTTGGAGAGCGTTTTTGAAAAGCTCCGTCAGTTTCGGCGGTGACCGAAAACGCCGGTTTAGTGTGGACGGTTGGCTTAACCGGAGAAAAAAGATGCGTTTTCAAATTTACTCGGGTCAGTGTGAACGGGGCCTTGGTTGATTATCGAATAAACTGGAAGTTCATAAAGGTACATAAACCGCCGAAGCGAATTTTGGAAAGACGACATTAAAATATACTGACTGGTACGAAGTCGCCAATCTTCTTTTTTTGTTGGCTGAATTCAGTGTTCCGGCACGTCCAGCGTTTTGGCCGGAACTGCTTGTCCTTGTCGTTAACTCAGTCAAATGGAGGCGCAAGTTGTCGCAAGTTGAACTTGCACCATGTAGACTTACGTCAATGGCATGGCCAGACGGATTAGCAAGTTTTCCCGTTGCAGCGGCATAAAAGCTATTTCAAAGTATTTCAAAATCTAAACCGAAATGTAAACGAATGAAACCGAAGTTGCGTTGACTTTGGCGGCGACATGCCACCGACATGCGTGCAAACTTGATCCCGACTCGTGAAAGTGAACGTAAGTCAACGCTTGCGCACGTAACCCAGGGAAATCCCCAATAAAAATGACAGGGGTGTTCGTCGGAAAATTTCAAAAACACGCCTAAAAGGTTCCAGAATCTCATTTTGTGGGCGTGGACCAAATTCATTTTCAACCCCTTAGTGGTACCACTTCTAAAATAACAAATTAACTGGCATTGGCAATTTAATGAGTGAATCGCTGTTTTCAAGTAAATATTTTCGAA
>NW_027557914.1:0-1631 GCF_052425735.1 Oculina patagonica
CGCATTCTATGAAAACAAAGCACCGTTTTACTGAATGAAATACACCAAAGAAACATCTTGACATCTTTGAATTAAAGACAAAACTTACAGTCAAAATGGTCAGCGCGTGCCGCGTATTATTCCAGAATAGTTTTGATTAACGGCAAACGGATTGCATTATTTGTTTCAAAAATTCAAATTCAATTTGAATATAGGAAATAACCGTAAACGCGTGAACACGTGAACCTGTCAAAAATTAACCAATCAAATTCGATAATTTTTGACAGGTTCACGTGTTTACGTGTTTACCGTTGGATGATTTCCAACATTCAAATTGAATTTGAATGTTTGAAACGAATAATGCAATCCATTTGCTGTTAATCAAATGGGCTGACTATTTTGACTGTAAATCGTATTTTACAACAACTCCCATAAGGTGACATGTACCTCCTGCAAGGTGATCATGTTCCTTCTCAAACCAACACCCCAGTTTGAAGCAATGTTTCCATCACATGGTACAAAATGACACCTCACTGGAGGGCTAGCTCTGCCCTTAACAAATGGTAAACGTCATAGCGTGCACTATTGAGTTACAGATGCACGCGGGAGGTTGCTAAGCACGAAAGATGCGTATCGCCTCGGGCGACTCTAGCTTCTTGAGTGCTTAGCAAACCTCCCAAGTGCATCTGTAACTCAATAGTGCACGCTGTGACGTTTACCATTTGTTTTATAGCACAACTTTTAGGATATTTATTAAAGTTTCTTTGAGTAAAAGTGCGCGCGCTTATTTGAAAAATTGCGTGTAGTGCTCGCGTAAACGCTGACGAAAACCTAAAAGAAAAAAACAAACAAAACAAAGTTTTGAATTATTTCAAACTTGCATTATACCTCAAAGTCTTTCAGCATTATGGAGAAATGTTTTTTCTTATGTTTAACTTTTTAAATTCACAGGAAAATCGAGAAAACTTGTAAAGTAGTGGCACTTTCTTATGTCATGTCGCAACAGATCAGCGCGCGCGCACAGGTTGAAGGCATACGTCAGCGTGCACCCGCTGGGCAAATAGTAGACGCTAAATTAAAAAATCAGAACGCGCGCTTTACTTTGGTTGTGCTATAAAAGGACTTCTAAAACAAAGCGACTTTAACCAGTCATGCTTGACTTTCCAGAGGGTAGATTTACCTCCAGCATGGCAGATTTTGTCCCATGTCCATTTCAAGGAATTAAACATAGAGTATAAAGAGTCAAGTATACTACATATACATCCTAGCACCTCAGGCCAGTTCCATAAGTGTTGTTGCATCAAATTCTGATTGGCATTCTCTGAGGCAAATTGTAATTTTTGTTTGCTAAATGGCTTACTAATGGTGGTCATTAGAAAGTCACTTCATGGTTGACATCTTCTAAATCCTAACTCTCCTCTGGGAGAATAGGACCATGGTTGACATACCAATAGTATACAGGGCCATCATTAAGGGCCATAACCTGTAACACCTTTTATGACTGATTTAACTTGATGTTATGGGTGAAGATGTGTACAGAGTCAAATGCTAGGGGAGATAACTTCAATGAAACAGCTGCTTTAAAACTTTATGACAGCCCAGTGTATACCCAGTTAAACCCTTTACTATAGATATCAAACTTGGTCTGGTTT
>NW_027557915.1:0-1595 GCF_052425735.1 Oculina patagonica
TTACAGTCTAATATCATAGGTGACAAATTACTCCTTAATTGGCGCGAAATTTTAGCGTTAATTTATAATTTCACATGTGAAATTATAAAATTGCCATGGCAACGTAGTTAGCGGCAAGATGGTGTCCGGGATAAAAGATGTTTTAAAGCTCAAACTTTGTATACTTTCGCTTGAATTTCATCTTAGCCAGCTAGCCTTGGCCATGAAATAAAACTTTTGCTGATATTTTATATTTCAACGTCAAAACGACTTCAAGACTTAAGCCAATTACATAAATTGCATCGAGCGAATTTTTGAGTTTTTACAAAGGCACCATTTTCAGTTCATTCATTACGGAAATGCGCCCATTGAAAAGCGTCGCACGGGAAAATGCCAATAAGCTTAAAATTAAACACAGAGCATGCGTAACGTACTGTCAATCAAGTAATCCCCTGTGTAGGTCGATTTCTCAACCATTAGACAGTTTAAGATACGCTACGGCGAGGCGCTACTACGGCTGCCGGAAGTGATTTTCTCCAAATATAAGATACTGCGCATGTCAGTCAGTCACGTCCAGCCGTAGAGTGAAATCTGACTACGCGAGTCGGGAGGTTTTGCCGTAGTGGTAGTACGTCGGATTTTATTCGCTTCTCTGTCCTTTTCCTTTGAGTTTCTCAGCATTTGAAGAGTTCCAACGAATACTGTATCCTTTGAATTTGATTGTAGTCGAAGAATTATCGAGTTTTGTTTTTTATATAGCTTAAAAAGTCTTATCCTGAATTTGACGAATTCGTTCGGTGCAAGTGTCGGTATGGACAAGAAAAGTACTCGTGTTGAGCGTGCGATTTTTTTGCCTTCACAGTTTAGTGGAGATGTACTATAGCTGTATAAGTATCCGCTACCATTTTGCTTCAGTGAGTACTGGTCTATTTCAGTTCATAACTCGGTATTCTTTGCGATATTCGTATTTTTAAAATTAAACATTTTATCGATTTTAATTGTTGTTGTGTTGTTGTGTATTGCTGCTGTAGAAAGAATCTCTCTCTCAGAACTATTCTGTTAGTCCTAACAAAGCAAACAACAACTATATATTTTTTGAGCGAAACCATTCGGCTGTGGAAAACTAAATAAAAGAGATTTTCAACTCCTTAGCCTATGTTCCTTTGTATTTCGCCTTGCTTTTACCACAGGGAGACCACAACAGTAAAAAAAATTAAATAA
Organism: Oculina patagonica; assembly: GCF_052425735.1. NCBI lineage: Eukaryota > Metazoa > Cnidaria > Anthozoa > Scleractinia > Oculinidae > Oculina > Oculina patagonica. Next base: position 1,201 of record NW_027557915.1, read on the forward strand.
ATAAATAAAAGAATATTATTCACGTGGTTTCGTTCGTTTTCTGTGTTGTTTTTCTTTATGCGTAAATGATAGACACGACAGCACTGTTGTCGTATGCTGAGCTGTCTTGTGTCTTGTCAATAATTATTAAGAAAAGAGAAAATTTGCATATCTGAAATCCGCTCGCGCACAAGACAGCTCAGCATACGACAACAGTGCTGTCGTGTCTATCGACTACGCATAAAGAAAAACAACACAGAAAACGAACGAAACCACGTGAATAATATTCTTTTATTTATTTATTTAATTTTTTTTACTGTTGTGGTCTCCCTGTGCTTTTACACTAAATTTGGCGGACTGCCGAGACGTACTCTCCCCAGACCTTTTCGGTTACGGTAGCCGTAGTAGCACCTCGC
>NW_027557916.1:0-1595 GCF_052425735.1 Oculina patagonica
GGTATGGAATGTAACTAAAAACCCTGCTTTTTAAGGCAGTTTCATGATTTTCTCATGAGAAGGAAAGGCTGTTCTGCACTTTAAAGCATGTAGTTCCACACAATGGGAATCTGAAGAGTACGAACCCCTTGTGCCTTTACAAAGCCTGCTGAAAGATGTTTGGCAGTTAGTAAAACCAAACTATGACTCAGTCCATATACTAAAACTTTGTCGAATGGTGGACAAGTGTGTCAACAACGGTGTCTTCAAGAATGAGGAAAAAAAGAGTGGCTCAAATTCTTACAGAAGGAAGAGAAATTGGTGCAAGGCTACGAAGATGCAGAGGAGATCGCATGCAGACCTGGCGATGGTGAGTGTTTTGTAAGTCATTAATTTATGGTCAATTAAAATTTAAGTCATACTTGCAGCAAACCATCAAGGAAAATTAAATTTTTTCTTGATATTCAATGTACGACTGAAGACATAATTTTAAAATACGTTATTAATTCAATTTTGAACTTTCATACAAACACCGTAATTAAAGTCGCAGGGGTGAGCTTTGATATGAAATGTAACTTAAAACTCTGGTTTTTGAAGCTCCATGGTGACAAAAACAGTGTTGATATGAACGCTTTGATGTCTATACAGAAGGAGCAAAACATCACAAGAGAGAACTACAGATGAGCTCGAGGCAATAAATGAGTCAGATACTTACAGATAGGACATTATCAAGAATTTGCACACTATTCATAGTCAGCGTCACATTTATTTGTACTCATCTTTGGAACTGTTCAAGTTGTATCATTTAAGTTCTTTAAGTGTTAATCTGTGAATGATGTCACAAATACATTTTTGGTATGGTTTATTTTTGACGAACATAATTTTTAAACGATGTAAGTGCTAGTGATTATTTATTCGTGTTTTAGTTACGCAATCCATTGTTTGTGCGACGCTTTTATAGATCGCCTTTCAGACACACGTGCGTTGAGATAAGAAAGCTGACATGTCACTTTTAAAATTGTTATATAACGTTTGTAAATGTGACGATGTGATACACACTAGAAAACTAGATAGCAAGTGATCACCCACAGCGGAAAGTAATCCCTTGAGAAATTAAAACAGTCCCTTGATAAATTAAAAAAGTCCCTTGAGAGTTTACAAATATGTGGTTCCTTATTTTGTCCACTAACCCCTATTTTACGTTTTTAGCTTGTAAACAAGCAAAAACGTCGAAAAAATGTCTCTAGAACAGAAAATAGTTGTTCCAAATATGAAAACCTGGTGATTATTTTAGTGCAGTGTTAGCATTAGGGATGGTTTTTCAATTAAAGCATACACAGATGTAAAATGAAAGGTGACGTTTAGAAAAGGAGCATAAAATGTATTCTTAAGTTTATCTTGAATCATGAAGAGAATATTGGTCATTGCTAAAATGTCCCAAAATAACAATGTTTCATGTTTTGGAGTATTTTACCCAGGGATGTCATCCATGTACCATTCTTTTGTTCCCATGTATTCTGGTCTGGAAGAATGTAATTATTGACATTTGAATGAATGAATTTGAACAACAAGGGCTCAATTATAAAATAATTTGAGCAACACCTGGGTGGCCCAAT
>NW_027557917.1:0-1573 GCF_052425735.1 Oculina patagonica
GGATATGCAGATATCATTTATGACTGAGTAATTTAAGTGGTGAAAATTCTATAAAAAGCTTAATTGAAATGTCATATTTTTAAAGAACCTTCTAGCCAGCGTAACTGGCGGTTATATTGTTGGGTTTTAAAAAGCGCGCAGCGAAGCCGCGACGGCAACTCACGGCTTTGATCGCCACTTGCTTGTGCACGCATTAAAACCTAACGATATCGCCAACTACGCAGGCGATATCGTCAGGTTTTAAAGAACCTTCAGGGCAAAGCAATAACAAACAGGGCGATCAGATCAAGACCGTCTGGCATTTCAACTTTTCACTCCCAAGATCTAAATATCAATTCCTCTCACTAATTGCCATACATTTCTTATAATAAACGTTGTGAGAATTTGGTAATACATCAAGACAACATCAACTTTAGCCTCCTCCGCTGCTGAGGGAAGACTAAGGACTAACCAAAGGGGAGTGAACGAAAAAGACTAGGAACGAAACTAAGTGAACAAGAACGACTAGAACCGATGCTCGAGGAAAGCCAAATTCAATGTCCGATCACAATTTTAATTCGTTTTTTGTTTTGCTCAGTTCAGATTAATAAAAAAGTCTGCCTGCCTATCTCGGGAGTATGCAAATTGTTATTTAATGTGTTTGCTTTATGACTCATTTTAACTAATTTCAATCGCAACGACATAAAATGACATAAAAACGGCATTATTTTTTAGTAAAATTTGATGTCTTAAATGCAAAATTTGACTTCAACGGCTATCTTTTTCGCTGCCGTCAATCATCTAAGCGGACCTCTCAGGAAACAGAAGCCCCAATTGAACTAGTTCGAAAGGTAACGTCTGTAGGTTGTGATTCAGGTAGATTTCGAACTGTTTTGTTTATCAAGGTTTGTTGACTGTCGCCATATCTATGATTGACGGCAGCACAAAACGCAATATTTTGTTGAGTTTTGAACTACAGGCGCAGTTTGATAATAATGAATTAATCCAGCCAGTACAAAAGAACATAGACACCTTTCACAGCTGTAACTACACAGTGATATCTTTTGCAAATAACACTGGTCAAAAGGCTTCAATCAAAGACTTTTTTTTTTGTTAGAGAAGCACAACCGTTAGTAGACGCATAATTTGTCTGAACGGAATTCTCTAAAATAATATAACAAGGAAACAATTACATGAAGGTAAAATGGATATACCGTAAAATTCCGGTTATAAGCCCCCCCGGTTATAGGCCCATCTACTTGGAAACAAAAATATACATCGGATTATAAGCCCCCCCCGGATATAACCCCTCATCTACCGGATGACTGTTGCTTTATTATGCGTTTTAAACTTAAAAACGTATTTCGATCAAAACTCCCGTGGCTCTTTTCGAAACGTTTTTTTCATTCCGCTTATAAGCTGTTCCGGATATAAGCCCCTCCGTTTATAAGCCCACCCAAAACCCCTTACGAAGTTGTATAAGCCCAGCCCCCATACAATATACGGTATAGTTAAATTATTTTTATAGTTAAATTATTTTCTTCATTTTGGGTTTCGAAACGTGGCAGATATATCCATCTGATCACTGAGTCAT
>NW_027557918.1:0-1567 GCF_052425735.1 Oculina patagonica
ATTGGGCGAGAGTAAAAAAATGGGATGGACAGCTAGTGCTATTAAAGATGATTAGAAATGGTTACTTACATGTGATGCGAGGAGCAGATGTTGGCACTGCGGAACTGGCCGCAGGATTTGTTGGAGAAGGAGGACTAGAGGGCGTAACGCTTACTATAGGAGAAGGTGAGGGAGCAACAGAACCAGGGGAAGATGGCACTTGGGTGACTGCGGTCTGTGCAACACTAGGTGTAATTAGACCTTTTGAAGCAACGCTCTGGCTTGATGGTGCTTTTGTAAAAGGACCTGGAACTTTTGAGCGGGAACGGGAGGGGTTGGTAAGCTAGACGTAGCTTGCTTGTTTTTGTAACCTTTGCCGGCATTATTTTAGTAGCCTGAGCCAAAGGAGTGGAGGCTGCAGCGCTTGCACCACCGGGTGAGGCGCCAGGTGGTCCGCCATTTGTGACGGAAGGATTGAGAGTTGGTGAGCTTGACGTTGCTTGCTTGTTTTTTGTAACCTTTGTTGGTATTTTTTTACTAGACAGAACCAAAGGAGTTGGGGTTGCAGCGGTTGCACCACCAGGTGAGGCAACAGGTGAGGCAACGGGTGGTCCGCCGTTTGTAACGGAAGGTTTGAGGGTTTGTGAGCTTGACGTTGCTTGCTTGTTTTTTGTAACCATGGCCGGCATTATTTTAGTAGACTGAACCAAAGGAGTTGGAGTTGCAGCGGTTGCACCAGGTGAGGCAACTGGTGGCGCGCCGTTTGTAACAGAAGGCGAGAGCGTCGCAATCGATGTTGGAGTAGGACAGCGAGGTAAATTTACACCGGGAGATGCTTTATTCGTTACTGGACTTGGAAGGCTATTTCCTTTTGAGGCTTTCGAAGGAGTTGATTTGTTTACACTCTGAGAAGCGGCTAACGGATTCTTCTTTGGATTTTGTCCTTGGGGTTGGTTAATTGGTGGTTTTGGTGTAACTTGAAAAGATTTCCCTTTCTTTGGCGGTGATAATGATGGCACTACTTGACTTGGTATCGATAGTTTTAGCGGAGCTGACTTACTCAGGACGATGCCAGGAACTGTGGGACCTGCTACACCAGTTGTGTTAGGGACACTTTGGCCAGCCAGGCCTTCCCTTGGTGGGACCCACTTGACCTGGAGGACTGAGCGGGTTTGCAGCACTTTTCTGTCCAGGTAATTTGGGCCGACTGGGAGAGACTGGGGGAGCGGCTTGGCCTTGCTTAGCAGCTGAAACTGGAGTTACCACGGGTTGTTTGGAGAGCGATTGTGAGGTAACATTAGTCGATGGCTTACCGTCAGTCGATTCCACATGAAGATCAATTTTTGTCTCGGCTCCATTCGACGTTCCAGTACCAGATATAGTGAATTTTTCTTTTTTTACCACATCTGATCGCTTCTCGGTATTGACTGAAAAGTAAGCAATTAATCGATTTTAAAAGCAGATATGTATTATATAGTCTATTATATTAGTTGCAGATACACCTAATTGCAATAATGTCGTCATAGAAAAAAGAAAAAAGGTAAATAGGAATTAATTTACGTAGTTTCATAACTGATACCATTTACAG
>NW_027557919.1:0-1544 GCF_052425735.1 Oculina patagonica
ATTATACAATACCTGAGCAAATCTCGCGTATGCACATTGGCCAAGAGCAATGTTCGCCGAGAGAGTAGACCAGGAAAATAACGGACCCTTAATCGCAACGTAAGGCAAATTTCGGAAAACTTGAGAAATTGTCAACAATAACAGGCAAGTTGTAAAATGTCACACACACTCGACGGCTTCAAGTAGATCTTACGAGCTGCCACGCGCGCGTTTCCTCGCGCTGATTTTCCATCTCATTCACCATTAAATTTTCAATGTTATTGTTTAAAACAAATCGACCACATCTTTCCATGATCACTCTTATAAATCATAGAAACTGCCCCATAAAATTTTCAAAGTTTTGCAATGAAACCACTCGCCTAACTGCCGTGGTGTCATGAGCAATCTCGTCCTCTAGAGCCCACTTTTTATATGGTCAGCACCAAGAACACGGACTCTGGCCAAGTCTGATTTTTTGAGCATGGGAAGAGTGCTCATTTTCTATTACCAACCAATCAGATTTGTGCATTACCGACCAGACGTCCGGGATTCGCGGACTTTCAATTCGGACTTGCTGACCAAATAAAAAGCTGGCTTTGTGGACGAATCTGGGTAACGATTTGTAGAATTCGACGCTTCATACTCTTCGCGTCGCTTGCGCAAACAAGATACCACTTCTCCGTAAGGTCCGCCATTTTGTCATCTTTCTTCTTAGTTCTTCGAAAACTGTAATTAAAAATAGAACCGTAACACATGAAAACTAGTTCTAACAAGAGAAGGAAGCTATAAGAAAAAAATTTACTATAAAAACTTTATTTAACCAAAGGAAAAAAATCAACGCAGTTTAGAAAGAGGGCCACAAGTTTACTAATTAATGCTTCTCTCTATAAATAAAAAAATTACCTTACCTTTACTTAATTATATCGTTTCATTAAGAAATTTGCTTCATAATCGAAACGATACAAAAATACTGCTCGTTACGTTTGACACTTTTTGGAAGTAAAAAGGTAAATTTATTTTAAAACATTTGCCCGAACTTTAAAAGCAATCACATTATTAGACCACTAAAACATCTCTTTTTGGAAGATGAGAGCGTTTAAGTATTCAATGATAGGTTATATTTTTTTTTCTTTCTACGTTATAATTCTACTTGGGTTGTTTTTACCATTTGACTTACCGACAACTTAGAACGCCACCTTTTGATTCTCCAAAAACTAAAACAAGGGATGCAGGTCTCTGGAATTCAATGAAATTTATATTATTAGATCGCGTTCCGACATTGCTGTATGAGAGTTGGCGTAAATTGGGTGTATGTACTTTAATTTTGATGAGCATATTTGACAATTAACCATATCTGGTCTGAGCATCTATACTTACTGGGGTGGTCTTGGTTGGTGGGTCGTATCCTTTGTCAGTCACATAATGGTCCACAGAAGCTTGCCCCCGGACGTCAGCGCAGATTAATGCATCGGTATCAGGCTGATAGTAAAGAGTAAAAAAGTGTAAAAATAAAACAAAAATCGAAGAGTAGGGTAGGGTAAAGCAGAGCAGGAGCAGAGTAGAGT
>NW_027557920.1:0-1558 GCF_052425735.1 Oculina patagonica
TTATAACAGTGCCGGAGATGTTTTGTTACTTTGTGAATTGTCCAGCTAGTGAAGTGTTACCGTGAAAAGCCAGTGACGCTTGCTATAGGTGACGGTGCTAATGACTGTGGAATGATTCCAAGAAGCTCATGTTGGCGGTATCGGTGTGATGGGCGAGGAGATTAAGCGAGCCGTCAGGGAGCAAGTGACTATGCTGTGGCTAGGTTTAAGTTTCTCTAGAGAGTGCTGTTGGTACATGGTCACTGGTATTACGTCAGAACTTCTATCATGGTTCAGTACTTTTTCTACAAGGTAACATGTTTGACCGTCATTAAAATGACATAAAATGCGGTTTAGAAGCCCCAGCCCGCTTTTAAGCCCTCCCAGGTATAGCCCCCCATTTCCGCTAAAGAAAAATTTACCGGTTAAATGCGCTCTCCGATAGAAGGGCTCCCTACCCAACGTTTCCATATTAAAGCTGTAAAATAGATTTACTTCAAATAGAAATGGGCAATGAATAAGTTTTGGAGTTAAGTGCGGATCAAACCGTCTGATTTGAGTGTAATTCTTACATGACATCCCTTATCAAGGTCGTACAGTTGTTTCTTATCAGCTTATTTCCAAACAGTTTTTTTTTGACCCACTCATAAGCCCCTCCAGATGTAAACACCTCTCAGTTATAAGCCCACCCGAAACCTCTACGAAGCTGTGCAGGCGCATGGCTTATAACTGACATTTTACGGTATATACTAGTCAGTACCGTGCAATGTTCTGTAGACACAGTTGTGCATATAAATCTAATGTTGATGGGATATTTACTGTATATTAGCAAAGAAAATTGGTTAGCTATTTTATCTCGAGCTGACTTTTTGCGGTAGAGAACAGAAATTAATAACGGACGGGAATTACTCTCGAGTGTACAGTAGCAATGTTGAAATGTTATTTTTGTACTACAATGTCTAACATTCTAAACCATCTTTGTTTCAGAAATGTGAGTTTTTATCACACCGCAATTTTTTTACGCATTTTTCAACGCGCCTTCTCCGGGCAGGTATGTATACACAATATACCCGAAGAACGTAAATTGTCCATAAGCCTCATTCTGTTCTTTGAGAGGAACCGTTAAAAATGACCACTCAAAGACACCTTATCTTTACAAATAATTCATTTCGATCAATGGAGCATAACTTCCTTAAAATTATATTTTTACTGTTTTTTTCTTTGTTAACTTGTCGCGCGTACACATCGAGCGGAGAAAAGTGAAAATGAAGTTTAAATTCGTCTAAAAACGGTTCGCTTCTTAAATATTCTTGAAAATTGTCCGAGTTTCGGGTAGTCAAATAAATTGTATTTCGAAAATTATTGGTAAAAATTGTCCCGAAAATTAGTAGCCCTGAAAAAAATTTGAAAAAATTTCCCTTAAAAAGCGATTTGACTATGGTCGTATTTTCAATTGTAATCGAACCAATGAGTAGAAAAGGAAAACACGTCCTTACTTGAGTTTTTTCATCGTTACTTAGTACATAAACCCTTCAGGTAACTGGTACATCCTGGGATGTTGTTTAAAAAATGTTGAATG
>NW_027557921.1:0-1530 GCF_052425735.1 Oculina patagonica
AATTCTGTTGTTAGTATTATAGCACAATTTAACAAATACATAATTAAAGATCGTGCAATATCACTCTTTGACAAACTGCCGTTACAGAAACAAAAAAAAACTGTATCTCTGCAAAAGGAAATGCATTTTTTTCCTTTTTTGGTTTAAAACTAAACGGACCGGGGCTTAGTATTTCACGGTCACGTAAATTAAAGCTATCAAAGAACTTCTTTGACGTCAAAGAACTTTAAAGTAGTTGAAGTGTTTGGACACTTGATGGCATCCTATCGATGCGTAGTTCCGAAGGATTAGGCCGTCGCTAATGAAAATAAATCACGTCTGAGCAGTCAGCCGCGAACCGTTATTTGCCTTTTGTCTGAATTACAATGCAGTGAAAATACGATATTTGGCCTTTTACGGCTTGAAGCAGGTAATGACTTGACAAATTCCAAACATTCGTCACACATCGACTTCTCTCGTCAACTGCATTTTCGGTTTACTCAGGGGCAAGGTGTTTTGAAAGACAAGCGAAGTAAGGTTAGTTATTTACAACTTGTTCTAAAAATTTTCCATGCATTACGTCAATGAGAGTAGGGTAGGCCATGCTTGGAACTATATACATTGTTCGTATCAACATTTGTAACTACTGAGCGGTCGACGAAGAGGCTTTTAGTGTCGTTTGATGTATAAATAATATACAGTTAATTGAAAAGCTTGGTTTTCTTTTTTATGCCTGTAAAATGAAATCCTGACGTGCGTGAGAAACAATTGAAATAACGCCGCACGAAACATTTCACGTTGCGTGAGCGGAACGGCTGCTCGCGGGCACTGTGAAAAGAAAGAACTCAAAACACATGCGAGTATTTCATGTCAAAATATTAAAGCAAATAGTTCAACGATCTTCACAATAAATTAAACTTAAACGTATCAACACAGCAAAATGTTTTCACTCATCTGACGGATATCGATATTGCTTGCAACTGTTTTTGTAGACAATTCAATAAACAAGCTTCTGAAGCTTCATGCACGTTCGACTGAGTAATTAAAGGTATCCCTGAGACACCTCAAGCCGCTTATACCGATCATCTTAATAAAGAGTCCATCCGTTCCCGCCGTACTGCCAAAATCTGCAACTCTCTAAGAATACACCTTGTTTAATTATAGCTGAGGCTGGAAAGTGAAGTCAATTCAGTTTCTATTCTTGCAAACCATGTTTCGATAAAAGATCAGACGGAAGACCAAGAACTATATGTCGAGAAAATACGGAAACTGCGGACGAACAGAGTGCAAGACTTGTGAGCATAACTTTAAAAAGCTTTATATTTTATTGCTATGTTTTATAATGTTTTCAAAGCTAAACTGACGCTACACTTATTTGTTCTATAAGAACGTCTTCGGGCTCTTTAATGAAGGAATTTCGGATCCCCTCCAAATCCACACTCCCACAACCTAGAAAGTTTGTGATCGACCCTCTATTTTGTTATCAGATGCTTCAGAAATGTTTCTTGAAAATAATAAGTATTTGACTGATTTTAACGTACTTCACAGTAA